>NC_134187.1:13381995-13681995 GCF_964188355.1 Buteo buteo | reverse complement strand
GAAAAGATCCAGCTCAAGATGACAACATTAAAATTCAGGTGTCACTGGATGGCTAAGCTCTTACTAGGTTTATAACGTCAGTGAACTGAAAAAGTAACCCAGCCTTAAGCATACACAATGCATTTGATTCAGCTGCTTAAACATAGGTTTTGATGATTGTCTGCGAAATATGGCAGTAATTAAGATATCTGCTTAACACTTGTAGATCTGACAGAGGAGCTAGGCTTTTTCGGTCAGTAGCTAGAGGACAGGAGGATAACTTAGGCCATCTCAAATTGTTGATATCTGTGATTAAGTAAGCTGAATCAAGAACCTAGTGGCTGATTAACTGCATTATTCTTTATGTACCATTGACTGCATTTTCAGTGACTATAACAGGAGTTTAAATAGTGCACTTATTGAGTTCCACGTTGAGATTTTTCTCCTTCTCTGCACAAGAGTTCAGCAACACCATAAATGAACACGATTCCCTCAGAAATTACAGCTACGTCTTCCTATGAGAAGAATTCTGATTTAGTTATTACACAGTTAAAACCAGTACATTTACTAAACCACAAAACACAGCTCCAGTTAATCTCAAAATAAAAACATAAAATTTAAAAAACAAAAAACCAACACCACAACTATTTGAAACAGCAGCTGGAGCTTTAGTTTTGCTCTGACGTTCCAAAGACTCCAAGTGGAAGAGTTCCCAGTGCACACCACATGAATACAACATTCCCTAATCATTTCTAACCGGCAGCGGTAAAAATGCGTAACATACCAATTTAATGTACACAAATGTTTTAAAAGATCCTGTCTTTTCCCAGATCTAGTGCTTGGGAAAAAAGCAAAAGCAAAGAAGATGCTAATGCTTTGTTAATGGGAAATTTTCTTTTCTTTAAGCAACGTTTAAGAAAGTAATTCCTATAATTTGAAAATACTCTCCTCTAGAAATTTTGCCTGCTCTCCTATCAAAGAGTTAATTTTCAAGGAAACCTGAAAGTGTAAATTTCTCTTGTGTTGATGTGCCACTTTATAGCAATTAAGTTTTCACATTCAGATATATAAAAGACAATGATTTTATTTATAACAGATGTAATGTATATTTTAAGTATTATGCAGATTTAATAAAGTCAGAGCTCATTTACAAAGCAATTGATGGTTATTGCTTCAACTGTTTATACACAACACAGCATCTCATGACTAAGTATTATATTTTAATCTAATAATGTTATCAATAATATTCTGAAATGCTTTTCATTAATCAAGACCTTACTTTTTTCACAGATATTTGTTTGAGAAGCACAAGACTAGTTGTTGAGGCATTTGTAGCATACAGCAAAGAGAAAAAAGGGTGAGGATTAGGGAAACTTAACATTTGCTTAAAAATAATCTGCTATGTTGGAATCATTGCAGCTTCCAAAGGATAATTTCTCCAGCGGATCCCATGAGTTCAATCAACAGTGACAAGCTGGCACCAAGGTAATGAAGTACGTTCTTGTGCAAATGCATTTGCTCCTACAGAATAATTATGTGCATCTTTATCATAGCAATCAGGAATTTCCTTCGGAGTAGGACCACTGAAGATTTGGAGAAAAGTTATACTGAAGTCAATATGACAGCAATGTTAAATGACACATTTCTATGCAATCTGTGGAGATACATAGCCAGCTGTTATCAAGATTTCTGCAAGTTTCATGGAGAAAAAAGTTTCAGAGGAAAAAACCCAACAAAACCAAAATTAGTTTAGACGTTTCTAGAGAGGAGTTCATCAAGAGAAGAATGATTGACAAGTATGATGAGCTGGTGATGTAGGTCGGTATAATGAAAAAAAATGGTATCAGCAACTAATGATTCAGTACTAGATGAAGGTAAGAAGAGGTAGAAAAAGGTCACTAAAGCTCTGAAAGGGAAAACTGATATACTTACAGATAGGTATTTTTAATGCAACAGAGAAAGGGATGCCCAAATACACATATGCTAGAAGAAGCTTAGTCAAGATAATTACATTTAGAGCACCAATTTGAAAAGGTATCAATAAGTGAGAAAGAAGAACATTTGTCAACTCCTTGAGAAAAGGATGTTAGAAGTTAATCAGGACATAAGTGAAAAAGAAAGGAGTGAAAAGAAAGGGCAAAAGAAATCATCTTACAGTTGCTTTTTTCTTTGAGGAAACTGAAATTCTGTGCAAGACAATGAAGGTGAAGCATGAGGAATTAGCCTAAGTGGAACTACAGGGATTGCAGTTATGGGATTCAGTTAAGTCAGAGAAACTGAGTTATTGAATATATTGCTTTTCTAACATTTCAGATGTCTGTAACAAAGGAAGGGTTATACAGTGACTAAATTCTTGGCTATGTTTCCTCCTGTGTCATTGCAAGAAATGAAAGAAGCTATAAATCCCTATTAAGTCAACTGGGAGAGAACAAAAAGACAGAATTAGCAAATATACAGAACTCATTTCGTAGTGTAACAGTCTGAAATACGACATGCCAAGAAGCTGTATTAAAACAGAAAGAAAAAAAAACCTCAATGCAGCAACATACAAACTTGCCAGGTCAACTGCCTACTTCCAATTCTAAACCACCAACCACAACAAAGGTGGGGGGGGGGGGGAGAGAGAAAGATATACTGGAGAAAATAAGAGTGGATAATTTTCTGAATGCAAATTCCCCACCATAATGAAAATTGCTTCAGATATCCAAACTGAATTGATAATTAAGTTAATTAGTGAGTTTACTCAACTCTGATAAACCCTTGAATAAGTTTCTGAATCATTTATATGCATGTATAATTGCTCTGTCACAACATACAGTCAATAGTACTACAGCATATGAAAGGTGATGCATGACAAATTTGTTATATACATTAAAATATTGTAAACATATGCATCCACACCCACATCAGAAGGTTCCACAACTTCATTAACATCTACTTAATAATATTCCTCTCAGAGAGATTCATTTACCAATTTCCAGAAAGTATAAAGGATTCTTGCCAGTGAAACAGACCTGCTCTTCATATCAATGACTCTAGCAGATACATAAAGCGTTTAGCATTCATCCTCTGAATACTGTTTCAGTGTTATTTTATTTTCCTGTCCATTTATTTTATACATATGCAAATACATATATGTATGTTTACCTATGCATATATGTATACAACACATGCCTGTACACCTATACATATATAAAAACCCATACACACACAAAATACAGACACATACGTAGAAGTTATCTGTTCCCATTCCAGTAACAAAGGAGAGGTGTGGTTTTTTTATGCCACATAGTGTTACAAATATGTCAAAGGCAAGGACTAGCGTGTTCCATCTACAGCTGTCATTGGTAAAATTTCACCAAGGGTATAGTGACATTAAGTAGGCTGCAACTCTGATACTCTTCTCAAAGCCACACTATGCAACATGAACCACCTTTATTTTTTTTTCCCCTCTGTATCTTTTCCTGTATTTCTTTAAGGTTGTGCATCCCCCTGCTCCCCTGAGATCTGTTTATCATCTACAGAAAAACTTAAACAGAAAACAGAGAAAATAAATTAAACTTAGAATTTTCCACTTTGAAGAGGATGAAAAAGACATTCCTTTCTTTCATAAACAAATAATTACATCTTCTTTATAGAGAGAAATGTACTTGCAATTGTACATGTATAAACTTAAATTTGTTAAAATAATAAACACGAGAAGTAGAAGGAATAGTAGATTTTTTTCTTGCTGCCTTACCTCTATTTGCCACAAAACACTCAATGTTCCTTCTGATCTTAGACATAAAAATAATTTCACATGCCATACATGAAAGTTATAAAATGGCAAAGAAGCAATAAACTTCATGATGTACAGAACAAAGGAGAAAAATAAGTTTAATTAAAGACATTTTTTAATTAAATATGTAGGTCAGGTTTATTTTTAAATGTTTTGCTTTGCAACTGGGACAGATCCCAAAATGAAACCAGCATTAATATATAGTATTTATTGTGCTAAATTTTGTTCACTTTCTTCTTTTCCTGCCTTTGGGTTCATTTCTTTTTCTGTGGTACTAAGACCATGGAGCAAGAAGCAATGAAAAATCAGGACAGACTAAGTATAAATACGTAAGCAAGACCTTGAACTTAAAACAATCCAAGAACAGTAATTCGAGATGTCTTTAGTGCTATAAATTTTTTCTGGTAAACAGGTAAATATTGCCAAAACCTCAAATTCAGCTCTTCAGCATAATGCAGAACAAAGTCATTATTACTTTAAAAGCTCTCTTTCAAGCTTACCTCTGTATCCTTACTGATCAGCGAAGAAGGTCCTGAGATATTTATATTCTCACCTCCTTCTGAAGGAAGCAACTGGTAATTCACAGCCTGATAAAGAATCTATAACACAAAATAAATACAATCTTTTACCAGTAAAATAATAAAATGTAAGAATTACGACTGATGTCATAAGAAACCCAAGAAATTCTGATGTAAAAGCTTCCACGATAGAAAAACAAGGCTGCAGGGGAAGACAGTGAGAAGACCACACATATCTTTGACATTCTCTCACTGTTGTAGTCCCTAGACAAAATGACCTTTCCTTCTCTGTGATTTTTGTGCAATATTTTTCACACAATATAAGACTATTTTTATTTTTTTTCTAATTATATACACCCTGCTGCACTATGTAAGCTAAAGAACTTCCATGAAAAACATCTATTATCTGGACTGTGCCTTTTAGGTGTTGGGCAACTCTACAGAGGCAAGTGTTACACAACAGTTTTGTGAGCAGAATTTCTGCAGGCCATAGAACTGATGAAGGTCTGCAAAAGACACTTATAGCTGTTTAATAACATCTGGTCAGCATGACCTTCTCAAAGATTTTCTGCGTATATCTATTTATCTACATATAAATACCCAGCACTTGGACAGAATATGCAGGGCCATTAATGAGCAAAGCTGAAAAGCTTATGCTTAGTTTATGGAGAAAGTAATTGCAGAAGAAACTGATTAAATGTGCTTTGATGGAAATCATGACTTGCGTTCGGCTTCCTGGGGCAAATACCAAATTAATCATCACTGCTACAAATGATATTGCACTAAACAAAGAAACCTGAGCAACAAATTAACCTCAAGTTTTGTGAATGGAGAAGACAGAGAATCTCTTCCCTTAGAGGAGTGTGATGCAAGAGAGTAATAAACCAGTGGCTGAGCAGCTGCACTGCATTACAAATAACAGGACATGAATCCTTCAGAAAGAATGAGACAGCAATATAGAAGCAGTGAGTGAATTGACAAAAAAGTCTAACAAATTTTGGTTTGTACAGTGCCAAAAGTTTGTGTGACTTCAAATTATAATTCTAGGTATAGGCACATAAAGGGGGAAACAACTTTTTGTTTCTGTATTGTACAGGTATCAATTCTGCAAAGATTCCACTCATGTTGAAGCTCATAATTGTACCTAACTCTCTCAAATTTGAGTGCTTTCATGATGAAAAAAATAGTAAATAGCTTGCAGGAGCTACACTTGTATTAAGTCCTTTGTAGCATCTTATTCTGAAGTTATCCTGTTACTGAAGCAGCACAGACTGCCTTTATATGCTGCCTGTATTTTTCATACACATTGCTATACAAGCAATTTTGTAAAAAAAATGGCTACGCACTTGCAGCTGCCTTAATTAGGCTGCATACATACTGTAGCTATTGCTCCCTTCTTCCGCATTCTTCAGACACAGAATGAAGATGTTTTTATTACACAAAGATAAATCTATGAACATTGTGAACTCTTAGACAACTAAGACAATTGTGAACTCTTAAGTAATAGTACGTAGGCCAAGCCACAATTACACTGAACAGAAATTTAACATTTTGACAACCTAAATTACTGCACTACAGTTTCAAATAAAACTTTTCAAAAGGTTTGCTGTGTTGTCCTGCCATAACTTGTATTTAAATGCCACAATTATGTGTTCTCACATATATAGTATGATCACCTGAACACCCAAGACATGATTCTATTAAGAAGTCAGTCATTGCAGAGTTAATAAACATGGCTCAGACACAAAGCCTACTATAGTTGTTCAAACTGTTACATGGTTGGAATCAGTGAGAAAAGAATTTCATTGTATACTGGGTAGAGAACATAAAAATGTAAGAATAAATATTTAACAGACATTTATGTGGGCATTTAATGAAGTTGCATTACAAGATGTAAATACCTGGAAAACACTGAAAAAATTATTTAACTGCATTTGCAAGTAAAATGTTTAAATCAGGCAGTAAATAAAGAAATTAGAAGTACTAGTGATAAGAGAATATAATTGCATTTCTACCTGAGAAGCCAACTCATAATATAAAAATGCTTATAAAGAGATCTCCTTTGTTGAAATATAACAGTGAACGCAGAAAAACAGAGCAGAAGAAATATAAACTCATTGGGGGGATGGAACTTAAGGGAACAAACTTAAAAATGAGGACAAGTCTCCTTTACTTTGGTAAGCATTGAACTTGCATGAAAGAAGTTTCAGAAACACCTACCTGGGTTTGCAACGAACTGCTCACTCCCAGCAATGCCTCTATGGCACTTGGGGGACAGTGTGTCAGAGCAAAAGCCATGAGTTCCTGACGCATACTCAAATCATGGTAGCCTTCTGATTGACCAAGCTGACTGCATACTTCCCAGCTTTTAGAATAACCTACAAGGGAACACAAAATGTATTTCTGAGGTTGGTAAGCTTCACAAGTGACAGGGGAATGCTGCATAATTCTTACTGGATGAGAAAAAGGAGGGCATGTGGCGTTCTTGCCAACACTTAACATCTCCCAAGAAAGGAACCATAAAGGCTCCATAAAAGAGAGATATAACTCAACTTTAGACTGATCAAATACATAAAACATTCATTATTTATCATATTGTAGATATCAGTACAATAGACATCTGTAAGCCTACACACTATATTTTTACATATTGCAATAAGAAAATCATAATTTACTTCAGAGCATGATATTGAACACCTTACTGGAGTGGCTGTAAAAAAAAAAAAGTAAAATATATCACTTGATATATTAGAACCTCAATTCATCTCAGATTTTCCCCCCTCAATCTTAAGGCAGAAAAAAAAAAGCAAAAGAAACAAATCCTATTGTCCTTGTATCTTGACACATGTCATTTACCTCCACTCAAACCCTCACATATACAAATTACATAAATAGCACAAATATTTTAAGAGTTTTGATAGAAAGGTAGACATCTAGAAGACCTGCACATTCCTACTAGCTGCAGTCACATATTTTCACCTGTTTGAGAGGGGTACAGTATAGGAAGAATGAAAAATTGTGATTCCCAGAGACGTACAGAAAAGCTCTGTAAGGTTATATGTCCAATAGTTCTGTAATAATCTTATTACATACAGTACTTGCTGTATACATCTCGATTCCATGGAGATGTCTGTTGACTTCCACAAACAAAATGTAACTTATTTTTGAATGAAATGGACCAATCTGAAGTACCATACTTCATAGTAAGCTGAGAGTCAGAACTCAAGATTTCCATCACCACCACGCCACGCAATCCCCATTTAATCACTTCACCTGTGGCCATGAGCTCCTGGCAATGCATACTAGCTGCTTTGTAGTCCTGGAAACTGAGAGCTTGTTCCACTAAAAGGATTAAAACTTGACCTTTTCTCTCCATCTGATCATCTCCTGTAAGAAAAATTCAACTTTTTAATTAGTTAATTCGAATTAATAGTCAACTTAAGCTTGCTACTTTATTTCTTAAGAAGACTATATGCCACAACACAAAAAGCCCATCTTGAAATTGAAGCAGAAATGAAATTACCTGTTTTTTCCTGAAGGAAACACTAAAAACAGTTATGTATTTTAAAAAACACTGGCAACATACCTGGCTAAAAATAACTACACAGCATGTTATGTCTAAGTTAAAAACAAAACAAAACAAAACACTTTGAAGACTGTATTTATGCGATGGCCAAGACAGACTGATATTTAAGGTAAGTGACATATAAATCAAAATCCTGACATTGAAAAAAAAAACTTCTGTGAACTGTAACAGAATAAGAATTTTGAACTTTTTGTTTTCTTACAGTATGCAAAGCCCCAGTTTAAACTCCCACTTCACAGAGCCAAATAATTCATGAGATGTGGAAGATATAGGTATTTTAAAAAGCCCTACCTTCATAAATTGAGTGAGTAGAACTGAAACTATTTTTTCACACCATACAGGCATCTTGGTCACTAGACCTTCTGGACAATGCCTCTTCCCCCAGTTATGACTCAAAAGTAACACTTCAGATACTATTGATCTTTTCTGACTGAAGTTTCATCAAGAATTTTCGTAGAAAAATGTCCTGACCTTAATTTTAATACATCAGCATTCACAGATGAAAATCTAATCAGACAACTTATTTCCCTTTCAAAGACAGTTATAGTCACTACACATAGTACTTCTACCTGTCACCTTTTACAAGTCTCCTATTTCTATTTTTTTTTAACTTTTTCCAATTTAGAGTGAACACAAGAGAATGAAAATTATTTACTTCACTGACACCAATTGGTCCAGTCTTGTGCTCAAAATTGCGTGTATGTCCACGCACTAAGGTGACTAAACATGCACAGGAAAAATAATCTCACACTATTCATTTTAATATAGAAAAGAATGGTGGCAAGAAGCTAATAAAAATGAGTAGGTTTTTTCAATGAAAGCTTCTTGCCCATGGTTCTCCCCTATTATTAAAAGTGATTTTACGCAGTCACTGCTGTTAAAGTCATTTGAAAAGGGCACTGGTTTATGAAACTGTATTACTACAACTTGTGAAATGCAAATATTTCAGAAGGTTAAACAGATCCAGTTCCAAAAACCATACAAAGAGTACATGTTTTTAAATTGTACAGCTGTTATTTTTAACTCTAATTTGCAGGTCCATCACCACAGGCAAAGCAAATTTCTTTTTAAAGCTTTCTCAAAAGAAAAGATGTAGCAGTTGTGCTAGAATGACATTCAGGGAAGTGAAGTTACCCTAATTACTGAACTCAATCAAGATTCCCCTAATCCCGGCACGTCATGACTAACTCAGCTGGGAGAACAGGTTGGCTTCCCATCATTTTATCTTTTGGCCTCTTGCTCTATATACTGGCAACACACGGTGTTGCAAATTAATCACATCCAAGGCTCTTCTGCTGCAAAATTTTGCCCTCTGGAAGTCGGGAACTTCTCATCCGGGCAAAAGCAATTACAGATGACAAAAAGGTGCTTCTATCTACACAAGCTAAATGTGAACTGTCATTTCTATAAGCAAGAGATCCGTACTTGCCACTCACCTTCTGATGCCCACTTTACACTGACAGCTTTACTACTTACAGAGAGATTTGACTAAGTAGCAGACACAAATAAAAGGCAAGAGAAATAATCAAACTATTGTCCCTCAGATTTCATCTAGACAAAATAATCACTACTATTTATTACTACTTAAAAATCAGTGGGATTGGAAGGAAGAGGGGAACAACACTTGGAGCAAAGAATGGTTTTCTTAACTGTGCTTGAGCAGTCATACGCTGACAAGTCCCCCATCCCCAATGTTTTAGCTAATTAGTTTTGATGCAGTGGGATACACCTTCACATGTTTTACAAAAGCACAAGCATAAAATATAAGGATTGTTCTCCTTCCAGTCCATGGCTATACTTGCTCATCTTATCTCCATTGTTCACTCATTTAAACTTCCATTATCTTGACACACGCTGTTATGTCACAGAACAACTGCAGCTCCGACGCAACTAATGAATCCCCTGCAACGCACAGCTCAAGCCCTTCTTCATGCAGCTTTCGTTGCCTCAACAGTGCAGTCACTTAAAATACTACCTCTGCTGCAGTTTAGAGGCATGGTCTTGTTCTTCTATTCAAACATGAAAAAACTCACTGCTTCAGCTTTGACACACCTCATTTGAAGGTATTTTTTTTTACTACACAGTAATCTCCATCAAGCCTTTATGTTAACGTCTGACATCCAGACTCAAACAAATCAAGCTCAGCAACTGGAAAGGTTATCTTAGGTTTTGTTTCCCTTTTATGATATGTAAAAGTTTGTGTGTGTTACACTCCTTCACACTATTGCCTCCCTACATCATAAGGAAAATGCATTTATATCCTAAGGGTTAGTCCACCCAGTAAGACTTAAGTCTCCAAAGTTCTTTCCATATCTTTTTGTTATGATGTTTAGCATTCAGATAGAAGTCGATACAAGCATATATGGCATCATAACTGAAAGGGGGTTGTAGTGAGGTGGGTGTTGGTCTCTTCTCCCAACTAACAAGGGACAGAACAAGAGGAAATGGCCTCAAGTTGACCCAGGGGAGGTTTAGATTGGATATCAGGAAAAATTTCTTCACTGCAAGGGCTGTCATGCATTGGAACAGGCTGCCCAGGGAAGTGCTGAGTCACCATCCCTGGAGGTATTTGGAAGATGTGTAGAGGTGGCACTTAGGGACATGGTTTAGTGGTGGGCTTGGTAGCGTTAGGTTAATGGTTGGACTCGATGACCTTAAAGGTCTTTTCCAACCTAAATGATTCTATGATTCTATTACAAATGACGAGAGGAAAAATACAAAGCTCAGAAATAGAAAAACATTTTTTCTTGAGAAATAAAGGTTGCTCAAATATTTTTTAAAAGTTTGGATCCAATTTGGGACATATAAAGAAAAAAAAGCTTATTGAAACACTCTGAGTAAGATGCATGCTATTTGAGAGTGGATGAAAAACATTATCTTGAGTGAAACCATGTCATAAAAACTTAAAAGTCAAATGGTATCAAAATTGTATGTATACTCCAGAAATTCCATGGCATCTACATTTAGG
The DNA here is from genome assembly GCF_964188355.1 of Buteo buteo. NCBI lineage: Eukaryota > Metazoa > Chordata > Aves > Accipitriformes > Accipitridae > Buteo > Buteo buteo. Next base: position 13,671,166 of record NC_134187.1, on the reverse strand, counting down.
AGATCAGAAACCATCAGTATGGTTACTTTCACATGCGTTAAGCAATAAGTTGAGGAAGCAGTGTTGAGGAAGGTGGATTTCAAAAAATAAGCTTTGACTTCAGAATGTGAGCAAAGCTTAAAGTTATTAGAATTAGCTCATGGATATTAAAATTAATTAAATTACCATAGAAAGTTGTGACAAAAGAGAATAATGAACAGAAAATATTTCTAGAGAGCCTGACTCAAGAAAAAGAGCAATGCTCGTTAGATTTTTTTTTTTTTTTTACAGTAGAGAAGATGGTCTTAATTTCTGATACTTAAGCATTTTTTTTTTACTCTTTTTTGCTCTTCTATTTTGTAAGCAAGTAATTCCATAAAGTGAATTCTTTCACACCCTTTCTTAACCAAGAGTGTGGATTAAGTGAGGATCATGAGACAAAACAGCTCCAGCTCCCTGAGCAGGTGCAGATTTCCTGGCTGTCATGCTGAGCACATTCTCCCTCCCTCACTTTGCCCATCTGTGAAATTAAGATAACACTTGTATGCTTACTTTACAGAGGTAGCGACATGAGGCTTAAGTAGAGTTTACTGTCATTAATCAAATACTTTAAAGCAATTAAGCTGCTAGCTGATATACCATTACCTAAGCAATATTTCAGCTTTGACAAGTATGAATATAAATTCTAGTCTTCACTTTTAGTGCTGCTCTCTAAACAAACTGTATTCAGAGAACACTGCTCCCAAAGCTCCTTGAGGATGACCATATGCACTATACCCTTGTATGCACAGCAAATACATTCTTTTAGAATTGAAATTAAAATACATATGCTCAGAGTATTTTATAGGTTATATATTTATATATAGTATAACAGCATATTCTATATACTCTATATGTACACGCATGTTTAAAATTTATATAGGTATGGATGGATAGATGTAGCGAGCAGACTTTCACAATTAGTAATGTTATGAGGTGGGGTAGCAAGGGGAGCAAAGAGGGGGAAATGCTGAAACAAATTCCTCCAGTAAGCAGATAAAGCACAAGAAAGCACTCTACTGGTAGATACACACAGTGGCTTGGGAATGGAAGGGACTGCAAATTTGAGCATGCGTAACCAATACTGGTAAGCGTGTTCCACAAGACAAAATTAGAACTTCTTTCACAGCAAAGATGGCTCATAAATCAGGATAATTGTATAAGTGGTGAAAACCAATTAGGGACAAAAACCAATTCTTTCTTCCAGCAGCGTTTTATCAAATTCTTCATTAGGCAAGTCCATAAAGTTCAATCCCTAGATTCTTTTTCAATATCCAGACTCATCCCAATATATCTCCATAAAACCATTCCCTTCATCATAAGCTGCTAGAAATCAAGTTACCCTTTCCCAGTAGTTTTAAACCTGCTAACAAAGACTATCTGTGCTAAAACTGCAAGGAAGGTTTTCCTTTTCTAATATTCAGTTTAAAATAAAATATACTCATTCACGAATATTAAAATCTGTATGCGTGAGCTGCCCTTTTGGCTAAAAACCAATTTGTGGAATAATATGAGCATTTGTTATGATTCTTATGGTTACCAAGTCGTAAAATAACTCTTCATCATATTAATAATTAATTGTAACTCAGTAACTTAAATTACGAGTCAACAGATACAGATACACCATTTCTATATGAATTACTTCAATAGGTGTGTGTGGTTTTTTGTTTTGTTTTTTTTTTTTTTTTTACACCTACTATTAAATTTTACAAGACTCTTCATTTACAGACTATGATTAAGGCTATGCCAGCATTCCACTTAAAATCTGTTTTTAAGGTATTATTAACCTAACTATTAAAATCATATGCAACTTTAAATTCATTGTAAGGTTACCTTTTCCACACTCACTGGAAGTACATACAGCAGTAATTGAGGACTGAAGAGTAAAGCTGTACAGACTTTCTTTAATCTGCGGAAAAAATATTGCATTTGCATGCATGACTTAAAATAGTGACGACAATCATGTTTCCTTTGTGTGCTTTTGGATACTATTCTGGATACTCATCAGTGGAATGGAACGTCAGGAACAAAAAATCTGCAGTAATAGTGGTATGCTGTTTATAGCTTTCAAGTCCAGAAAAACTAAAAAAAGATTAAAGAAACACTGAGTTTCTTAATATGGAAGAAACCTGTTTTCCATAGCCAATCTCCCACAACAAATAAGTTTAGATAAAATTCACAACGATGGCATTCTCATACTGAATCCATTATCTTGCTTATAAATGAACATCCTGTACAGAAAATAGTATTTCTATATAAGTAATACGACTAGTTATACCTCAGTGACAGTGAAATGGTTTTTAATCACAAAAGCTTAAAACTACTTATTTAAAAACAAACAAACAAATCAACCAACCAACCAACACAAAAAAATCCCACCACATCCCACCACCACAGAAAGTCCCTACTGGAAATATCTTCTTGCTATTTTTTCCTTTCAAATAAATGTTACTCTATAACCAAAAGATAACTTTGAAAGCGACAGACTTATTTATTTAACATAAGAGACAAGAACAGCAAGTGTCAAACTAGTATATTCCTTAGCAAGATTTACTCCCGAAATATATACTTTTACTACTAAAGTTCCACATTTACCACAGGAACAACCATTAGCATTATTCCTGAGGTTAACCATTAAAATCAGAGAGCACAACGCTCTTAAAATAAATATGTAATTTGTAGCATAAGCAGTAGTTTTTAAATCATTCACCTGCTTAAAAATTAACCACCTCGCATATTCATCTTCAGTTTTTCGCCACCCTGGTAACCGCAAGCCAGAGAAAATCAGGAGGCCATTTCGTCATCTGGCTTTAAATACCTCTTCTAAATCTCTCTTTTCAGTGGTGTCTCAGTAAGTGCCACTGTGATTATAACACTAGCACACAGACATTACCATATCAATGAACTCTATAGGAATTCCCTGAAGTTCTCTACCTAACATACATTGCCTCTCATCTTTCGATTTCTAGAGATGGGAGCCATGAGTTTGTTTCCTGTTTAAAGGTACATACCAGGGCACTGTAGACACTGATCTACAACTAACGTTACTGGACAAAATACTTCATGTTTTTAAGCTTCATAGAATCACTCTGGATTTTGCTTTTCCTTCTCTCATACAAAGAAATCATTTAGATTCAAAGAGAAGGTAAAACAAAAATCAGAAGCATTAGCCTAAAGGACCCAGAATATTAAGAAGAAAAATTGACAGATTTTAACTTTATGTGGGAGGAAGCAGAGGAGAGAGGGAAAGAGCTGTACAGCAATCTTGTCTTATGAACCAATATGGAGATTTTTTTTTTTTTTCCCAAAAGTCTTGCAAGCAAAGAAAAAAAAAGAGAAGTTATGACTGTCATTCTAGTTTTTCTACAGAACAGGAAATTACATGTGAAATTAACAAATACATAGATTAGATCCAGCTACCTAACATAGTACCATCCCCTCCCCTCTGCCATTTTTCATGTAGCAGCGCTACGTAACAGGAGCACTGAGCTTACCAGAGTCATGACAACATTTCCAGTGATTCCTTTCCTTAGGACCTAGGCAACTCAGGAGGTCAACAACCTAACTTCTGTACCTCTGTTCATAACCTCACCCAATCCCCTTGAATATCTCCCTCCCTATATAATACTATGCAAAAATTGCCAATACTAAGCTTCCTGAATACATAAGAAAAAATTCTTAAATGATTTAACAAATATAGAGAGAAAGGAATTAGCCAGGCATGCACCACTGACAAAGCCAGAATGCATCAATTTTATATACCATGCTGCATAAAATATGAATTTATATTTTATATTTCTATATTCTATTTCTACATCATAAAAATATAGCACTATTGTATTTGCAGTTGCACTGACGAAGTATTTTTCAAAATCAAAAGGTCTGCCAGATATTTTAAGTGGGCTATCTTAAAAAAAAAAAAAAAAAAAAAAAAATCTAGTATCGTTAGGATTCAACCCTTGAAAATGCTCAGCTCCTCAAATGAATACTCAACCTAACGCTAACGCATTATTTTTAGTGCAAAAGAAGAAATACAAAGCATACGCAAAAGTCCAAGAGCCAAAGTTTATGCATTACAGATGACTTTTTTTCACCTCTAGCTTAAATGGGACTTCTATTAAATCAGACTACCTTATTTGACAGGGACAATATGATTTGCTGGAGTTTTAGTACTACCAATTAACTGTAAAACAAAATATTCTCAGCCGCAACTCGTCCAATCTGAAATGAGCTTTTACTCCAAATCCAGATTAGACAAGGCTGTTTTTATTTTAGGCATTACTGGAACGTCAGAGCAGCTGACAATATCAGCTGTTTTATTACAAATAAAATATTTCATTCATGTAAAATATTTTATTCCTCCCCAATGACTAATTTTTGAGATGTCTTTTTGGTGATATCCTTGAACACACATTCTAATATCAACTCAAACGTCCTAAAGCATAACACAAATGCATGCTGCATTGTGATTCAGTGTCTTATTAACACAGCTTACCTGCAACCCTTAGCAAATTTGCAAGTCCCAGGAGCTTAGCAGACTGCCTATAGTTCGTTGACAACTGAGCAAGACAGTCCTTGATGAGACTAAGTCGATCCGAACATAAACGCACTGTTGAAAGAAGAACTGGTGTTAGAGACTGTACAAATGAACCCTACTGCTGTGTTTCTCGTTAACAACGTAGACGCAGAAAGAGTGCTAGGGAGTATAAGAAAACAAACAATCTGAAAACCAGCCCAAAGTTACTTGCATTCGGATCTTCAATTATACCAATAAAGAGAAAGTTATAATAACACTATCCAGCCCCAATCTCTAGCAAGTCAGGCTGGGAAGGGAAGAAGAAGAAGAGGGAGACTGACCAGAAAGAAAACTTATTTTTGTTTCAGGTTTTCAGACTCAATGTTTTTAAATTTATATGACTAACCATATGCCTTTATACAAATTTATTTTTAAATAGAATTTTTGCAACATTCTCAGGAGGACTGTTAAAACAGACATTAACTTTCATTGAGAATACTGTAAGTAACAAATATTTCACACTACATTGTATCTTAGGGTGGACAGGATACATCACTGCAAAACTGAAAGAACTGTCATAGACAAAATCTTGAGGGTGTTTTAATTTCCATAAATATTTTCTGAGCAAGTAGAGAGATAGCCTGCAAATCACAAGGTTGTGTCAACCATATCATGAAAAGCTTGTAATTAGTACTATGTTTCAAAAAAGATTTTATCAATAATTAAACAATTACCTTAATTGTATAATTTAATATCATGAATCAATTTCAGTGCTCTTTTTAACTAGTTAGTAGGGGGCTAACTTCAGGTTGCTGCTTTAAAAAACTAACTTTTTCATACCATGCAAGTTCTCAGAACACAGAGGAACAGCATGCAGATCTTAACCCTTTAACACTCAGTAAGACATTAATGTCTGCATGAGGGATAAGCCCAATATGCTAATACAGACTTTAAAACATATGACATTAGGCCTTTCAATAAGAGTAAAGAAGCCCTTGCATAATGAAAACTCTATTAATAAAGCTCTGGAAATCAAATTAGACTAAAACAAGTTAAGAATGCAGGAGCAGGAAAAGGCTACACTTTTAGTTTCATTTTTAATATTCTATCACACACATGTATTAGTATACAGCAGTTAAATGGTTTCATTCACTGACTGTACAAGCAAGATATTTTGAAATATCTAACATAACTGAAAGTAATCTGAAATAATACCATGGGTCAAACACTTTCATTAAAGATGGACTTCTCTTCACTTTTTATGTCAATAAGGAGTCTCCAAACCAGATTTTATTTAAATAGATCATAAAGTAGTTCACAACCTTAACTGCTGAGTTTGCTAAAAATACAAGTGGGGGAGAAGCTCTACAGAAAACTAAACACAGAAATACAAATAAAAGTCTACTGCTAATTTTTTCTGTGGGAATAACTGATCCTTTAATGTTATTTTAATGACATCCTATCAAAGTAACTGACCATTTAAAGGCTTTCATTAAAACTTTAAAACATGATTTTAATCCTATTAGTTTAATTTGATTTACATGAAAAATACTGAAGACAGGATAAGACAGGATCATTAATGAAATTACAGGCATGATTTCACTTATTCTTATTAATCTAGATCAGTTGTATTACACATAGTATTAAATGCAATATTATGTTGCAACTTTTTTTAAATGATACCTTCACGTCCACACCAAAAAAAGATGAAGAAAATATACGTGTACTTTTTTACAGGCTGAACAAACTGATTAAAAAAATAATACTGCTCTAGAAGTCAACAGTGGAATACTGCAAGATCTAGAAAACAGACTTATTCTCAGTCCAGAAATGGTAAGATTTCTGAACATAACATATGGAGCATCAGCTCAGTTTGAAGGAATACTTGGGAGAAAAAAGACAACAAAAAGAGAACACCAAAGTAAAGTAACAACAGCCACTAAGAACATCCACTTCACTTTCCACAGACCCACAAGAGCTTCCCATAAATCCCAGTATTTCTCTGCACAATGCCAGAAATAAAGCACTACCATCAGCATGTTTCACTGGTACTCAGTGCTCATGAAAACACTCTACAAGAATTGGCTTAGAATACCAGTGTTCATGCAGTTTCACATAGTTGCCCACATAAGACACATTCAAGCTTCACTGGAAGCCAGGCAGATGAGCTCTCTTGTATTTCTCTCACTTAGAAAAGTGGGGGTTTTGTTAATAAAGCCTATTGGGTTTGCATGGCCAGGTTTTGGTAGCAGGGAGGCTACAGGGGTGGCTTCTGTGAGAAGCTGCTGGAAGCTTCCCCCATGTCCAATAGAGCCAATGCCAGCCGGCTCCAAGACCGACCCGCCGCTGGCCAAGACTGTGACCCCATGGGAAGCCCGCACTGGAGCAGGCTCCTGGCAGGACCCGCGGCTCTGTGGAGAGAGGAGCCCACGCTGGAGCAGGTTTGCTGGCAAGACTGGTGACCCCCCAATATGGAGCAGTCTGTGCCTGAAGGACTGCAGCCCATGGAAGGGACCCACGCTGGAGCACTTCAGAACTGCAGCCCATGGGAAGGACCTGCGTTGGAGAAGTTCGTGAAGGACTGTCTCCCATGGGAGGGATACCACACTGGAGCAGGGGAGGAGTGAGGAGTCCTCCCCCTGAGGAGGAAGGAGCAGCAGAGACAACGTGTGAGGAACCGACCCCAACCCCCACTCCTTGTCCCCCTGCGCCGCTGGGGGGAGGAGGGAGAGAAAACCAGGAATAAAGTTAAGCCTGGGAAGAAGGGAGGAGTGGGGGGGAAGGTGTTTTAAGATTTAGTTTTTATTTTCTCATTATCCTACTCTGATTTGATTGGTAATAAATTAAACTAATTTCCCAAAGTCGAGTCTGTTTTGCCCATGACAGTAATTACTGAGTGATCTCTCCCTGTCCTTACCTCGACCCATGAGCCTTATGTTATATTTTCTCTCCCCTGTCCAGCTGAGGAGGGGGAGTGATACAGAAGCTTTGGTGGGCACCTAGCATCCAGCCAGGGTCAACCCGCCACATAAAGCAATGAACTTTGTTAGTTTGGCACAATCTATAAGCAATAAGACGTACTGCAATATATTCAATTTTTCCCTTTATCTCACTGTCCATAATCGTCCTTTCTTTCCAACTTCTGCCCAACAACTTTCCATACCATTGGACTCAGAGCTCCAAAACAGATTTAAAATTTTAAACAAGTCATCAGAAGAAATAACTTGTAAAAGTTCACTTCCATTGCCATTGGGTTTTATATACTTCAAAATGAAACAGCCCAGTGGAGACAATGAAAACTGCCTACCCATGAAGTACCTCTCTCCCACCCATTATTTGAAAGCTTATCAGCACATGAGCAAGTGAAGATTATTAAAAAGTTCTGCTAAAAATAAGTCCCCAAACACAGATTCCATATGCAGATATCTTTCTTATCTCACATCAACTGAAAAATGTCTTTTCAACTGAAATCATTTTTCAGTATGTGCCTGTAAGCTGTTTGGAGGCAGGGATGCATTTGTCATGCATATTTATGCCTGTGATTCAAGTAATCATATAAAGAATAAAAATATGCAGTACCTTGTAATGGTAATATTTTCACGCCAAATTCTTCAAGGTAGCCCAGAGCACGAATGAGATCTAGCTCCTCCTGAATAGCACTTGGACAGTCTACAATAAGTTGTAGACAGCACCTAAATAGGAAGGAAACAAATTTTTCTAAAAAGTGTTGAATAAATTCAAAGTTAAATTTGTGGAAGAAGTTCACCTGTGGAAAAAAAAAAAAAAAAAAAAGAAAAGTAATTTGCTGTGCTTATGAAACCTCAAAATACTCACTAGTCCTGTAACACATATTGTGTTTGGCACTATATCTCTGTTATGGCTGGCTAAACATTTTTAAAAAATTCTATTCTTGGATTGCCACAATCTTGTTCACCTAGTTGTGACAGGAACTTCACCTAGACTCTCTTGTATTTAGACCTGCAATGAATTTAACAAAAGATGTTGAAGACATACGTACTTAATATTACTTAAATATGTAATTATTAAAGGAAATATTTCTCATATCACTACTGCCTTTTGGTGTTGCCATATACTACAAGATAAAAGCAAAATTCTGTAAAAATTTTACTGTAAGTGAAACATTAGAGCCATTGTCACAAATTCAGTTTCCTCAACTAGGTTCAGCAATTGAAAACAAAGCTGATTAAAAGGAAAAAAAAAAACAAAAAAAACCACAAAATGGCTCTGAAGATGAATTATTGCATACAAATATTAGTAACAAGTTTATTTAAAATAAACATTTTCAAAAATTCTTTGTTTTATGAATATAATATTGACATAATCAGCTTTTAGATAATTTTTTTTATTAAAACTTGAATTCTGATAGTGTTCATATGTAGTTTTATTAACACATGTTTAACAAAAAATCCACATGCAAAATAGTCTAAATGATTTAAAATGGCTTAATTCACCATGCACATTAAATCAGGAAAGTCTATTATTTGTGCAATTTGTCATATAGCTTTTATCTCTACATGTTAATTAAGAAATAGACAAGTTTACATCAAAAATAAAATTGTATGTTAGCTACATTCCCATCTGAACCCATCACATTTTTCAGGAGCAGTGACAAACATTTCAGGGTGAAATGGAGATTAGAACAGGAGTGGAAGGAGAGAGAACTAGATAAACAGATTCCATCTAAACCAACTCAAACAGGAAGGTTACTAGAAGACATACACTCTGGGATAATCACTCATGGAAATAGTTGTTTCATGGTAACTTAACTGGAGAAAAGTCAGAGAAGGACCAAAACATCTTACTAAACAGAATAAACACATGGTCACACATTCATGGCAAGTATTCAAGCTATAAACTTAATATTTTGAAATACCACTGTAAAACCATAAGATAAAAGTTGGTCATGGACCCTTAGGAGATATAAAGAACAATGATACTTTGTATTTCCAGAGGCTCCTAATGGAAAAGACACTCAATAGCAGATTGGGGGGAAAAAAATTGGTAAATAAACCCTAATTTTATGACGACATTAAATCAGTTTTTCATAGTGATTAACAGAATCATAGCACAGTTTGAGTTGGAAGGGACCTTTTAAAGGCCATCTAGTCCAACCCCCCTGCAATGAGCAGGGACATCTTCAATGAGACCAGGTTGCTCAGAGCCCTGTCCAACCTGACCTTGAATGTTTCCAGGGACGGGGCATCGACCACCTCTCCGGGCAACCTGTGCCAGTGTTTTGTCACCCTCATCGTAAAAAATTTCTTCCTTACATCTAGTCTGAATCTACCCTCCTTTAGTTTAAAACCATTACCCCTTGTCCTATTGCAACAGTGTCTACTAAAAAGTTTGTCCCAGTCTTTCTCACAAGCCCTCTTTAAGTACTGGAAGGCTGCTATAAGGTCTCCGTGGAGCCTTCTCTTCTCCAGGCTGAACTACCCCAACTCTCTCATGCTTTCCTCATAGGAGAGATGTTCCATCCCTCTGATCATTTTTGTGGCCCTACTCTGGACTCACTCCAACAGGTCCATGTCCTTCTTGTGTCTGGGACCCAGAGCTGAATGCAGGACTGCAGGTGAGGTCTCACCAGAGCGGAGCAGAGGGGCAGAATCCCCTCCCTCGACCTGCTGGCCACGCTGCTTCTGATGCAGCTCAGGATACGGTTGGCTTTCTGGGCTGCGAGTGCACATTGCCAGCTCATGTCCAGCTTTTCATCCACCAGTACCCCCAAGTCCTTCTCCGCAGGGCTGCTCTCAATCCCTTCATCCCCCAGCCTGTATTGATACCGGGGGTTGCCCTGACCCATGTGCAGGACCTTGCACTTGGCTTTGTTGAACCTCATGAGGTTCACATGGGCCCAGTTCTGGAGCTTGTCCACGTCCCTCTGGATGACATCCCATCCCTCAGGTGTGTCAACCGCACCACTCAGCTTGGTGTCATCTGCAAACTTGCGGAGGGTGTGCTCGATCCCACTGTCCATGTCATTGATGAAGATATTAAACAGTACTGGCTCCAATACAGACCCCTACGGGACACTGCTTGTCACCGATCTCCATCGGGACATTGAGCCATTGACCACCACCCTCTGGATGCAAGTATCCAACCAATTCCTCATCCACCGAACAGTCCATCCATCAAATCCATCTCTGTCCAATTTAGAGAGAAGGATGTTGTGGGGAACTCTGTCAAAGGCCTTACAGAAGTCCAGATAGATGACATCTCTGGCTCTTCCCTTGTCCACTGATGTAGTCACTCCATCATAGAAGGCCATTAGGTTGGTCAGGCAGGACTTGGCCCCAGTGATGCCATGCTGGCTGTCTCAAATAACCTCCCTGTCCCCCACGTGCCTCAGCATAGCTTCTAGGAGGATCTGTTCCCTGGCCTTCCCAGACACAGAGGTGAGGCTACATTATATTACAGTGCCACATGCAACAGCAAAGGACTAGACTGCTGACCCAAAAGGTCTGTTCCAAACAACTGTGCATTTTGTTCCTGCTGCTCCAAAATTAAGCTACTCACCTGCAAAAAACAACCAACCTCTCTGACTCCTACCTTAGCCCAGAGGAGGGCTTCTTTCCTATGCATAGAGGAAATCCCACCACTACAGTACCCTCTCCCCAACAAGTAAGTAGCTAACAGATAGATTTTAACTATGACAATTATATGCATACAGATAAAATTCAGTTCTAATTTGGATATTACAACAGTGTATGCACCTGCTTCATTGTGATCACAACTTTTGTACAGTGTATCTAGTAGCCCTGGTGTCAAGAATGTAAAAAGGCTTAGTTGATTTAATACTAATAAATTATATTCATATAAATATTCATATATTTTAAAAAAAGATAAATTTTAAAAAGCCAGTGACTCTTGGGCCTTTTAGGCTTCCAAAGCAAGTATTTACCTTGAGTGCTTATAAACAGTAATGACAGTTAATAAACTGTGTTTTCAATAAAAAGCTAGAAATAGAGCTAGCGTTATATAATTAACACTGTAAAAGTGACTGTCTTCCAACTTTGTCCTAAGGCAATAATGCCTTTACTAAAATAGCCAACAACAAAACCCCATGAAAATGAAGAGAAAAAACCCCTCATCCTCATCATATATATTTATGTGTGCGTGCATTTGGGATGGGAGAGAGGAAGAAGCCATGAGTGATTAAGGAGAAAAAAGAAAGCAATGCTTTTTCAGTCAGTTTCTAGTTAAGTTATGGAGAATGTAACAATCACTCAAGGCAAACTGCAAAAATATTCTTCCTTTAATCCCTAAGGGAAAATATATCATTTGTCAATCCATAAAACGTTATAGTAAAAATATCTTATCGAGGAAAATTTCTGGATTTGAAAAAGGATAATTAATTACAAACAGTTTGACTGTATTACTATAGTCAGTACTCAAAAAAAACCCTGGTAACATGTATGCACATACCATTATGGGTTAAGATGAATTTGTATCTTCAGGGGAAGAAAAATAATTTCATCTTTTTCTTGTAATTAGTAGGTAAGTGTACTCATGTCTAAGTGAAAGTAGTATGTTATAAAGACAAGTCTTCCTTTGTAGTTGAGACATAAGTATTTTTGTTCTGTTATGGGATTTTGTTTTGGTTTTTTTGTTTGGTTTGTGGACACAGAAGGCAAAGGCAGGGACTGGGAGAATGAAGAACCACCCAGTGTAGGAGATCAGGTTTGAGACCATCTAAGGAACCTGAAGGGGCACAAGTCCATGGGACCTGATGAGATGCATCCACAGGTCCTGAGGGAACTGGCAGGTGAAGTAGCTAAGCCACTCATCCATCATATTTAAGAAGTCATGGCAGTTTTGCAAAGTCCCACTAACTGGAAAAAAGGGGAAACATAACCCCCATTTTTAAAAAGGGAAAAAAGGAAGACCCAGGGAACCACAGGCCAGCAAGTCTCACCATCTGCTCAGGATGGAGCAGATCCTCCTTGAAACTATGCTAAGGTACATGGAAGATAAGGAGGTGATGGGGCTTTCACCTGGTCTAGTGGAAGAAGTCCCTGCCCATGGCAGGGGGGTTGGAACTAGATGATCTTTAAGGTCCCTTCCAACCCAAATCATTCTATGATTCTATAACAACAATACTAATGAAACAGCCAATTCTTAGAATAAAAGGGAAAGGCTGGAAATATTAAGACATGCCTCTATTTTCAATATTTCGGGTAAGCCAAGGCATCAATATTCTACGTACATAATACCCAATTATTTTACCTATCTGCATCTAAACTGTAAAAGAAAATACTTCCATATCTAAATCTATACAAGATGAACACCCACATTGCAACATCCAAGGCTGCTCTATGACTGAATTCCTTTCTGAAGAATTATTTGGCTTATTTCTTCACGTAACAAAGGGAGACAGAGAGCCTCAAATGAACTCTTAGAATCGGGAAAGACCAAAGTAAGAAAAGAAATAAAACAATCAGCAAAATGCTATTTTCTATTGTGATAGTAACTGGGGGCCACAATTGTGGTTCAATGCCATAATGTGGAAAAGGTTCAAGTGACACACACAAAAAGCTTCTTATCCACAGAGAAAGTCTTACATGTTTCTTCTTCCTCTTCAACCTGAATTCTGTAATAGATCATTCCAACAACCAGGGACAACAATGGTGTACACACACACAAAGCAAGGCAGGGAAAATAAAGAGAAAAAAAAGACACAAAAAAGAAACAAACAAACAAACAAACAACAAAAAAAAACCACCCCCCACCCCACCCCCCCAGAAAACCACAAATAACCGTCCCCCTTGAAAAAACCTCCTCCAACAACAAAAACAAAAACTTACAGAAGCCAAAGATATTGTTTCCATTTACCACATAATTTTACATGAAGAGATTATATGTAAGATTCACCCCCTCTTACACAGAAAATTCGAGTTTCAATTAAAAGAGCAACATGTATTTACATATATGATAATTGTAAATATACCTGGCCAAATCCATACAGCTATCGGTCAAACTCGTTGAGGAATTGAAATATTCTCTGCCAGCAGCCAAAACTAGTTCAATACTTTTTGCATAGCTGACTCGGTACTGTGGCTTCCCTTTTGATGAACTTGGTAGATCCACTGACCAAATGCTGCAATGCATCATTTGCCCAGCTAAGTGGATATTGTCTATACTGCTTGAGCATAAAAGACTTTCTGTGAATATCTAAAAGAAAGAAAAATAATTTAATTATCTGCAGCAGCAGCTTCAGGTAAGCTTACCTGCATTGTATGGAACCAACCCCTTTGAATAAAAGGATCTTTGAAGTCATAAGAATATATTCAGTCCAAGCAGAACATGTAACTTCTACCAAGGAGAGTATTTCCACAATTTATTTAAGGAAAGCTAAAATTAACTAGTAGTTAGTTATTTCTACTTCCTGCAGAAAAAAGCTTAACTGCCTTTTTACAGTATGACTTAGAGATAAGAAATTATTTATACCTACATTCTCAGGTGTTAATAGGAAATAAAAATCTGAAAGGGTAGTTCAGTATTAAGACCTTAAAACATATGAGAAGAAATTTTGTATCACTGAAAAAACTAGAACTATTTAGAACTGAGCATATAAGATGTTTTTTAAGTTTCAATCACAACTATCTTCAAAGAATGCATAGTAATACAATGCTGCATCTGCCACAAAACACCTAACTTAAAGTGGGTAAAACTTTGACCTGAAAATAAGACACTCTAAATAATCTCAATTCCTTACAAAAATAAATATTTTTTTTAAATATGGTCAGTATTATCCTAATGAAGAGCAACATATACGTTTAATCATTTCAGAAAATATCACAGCTGCAACAATATGGCCTTTGTCAAAGGTTTTAAATTTCCTAGCAAATTAAATAGAATCAATGAATCATAGAAGAACCCAGGTTGGAAGGGACCTCAAAAGATCAACTGGTCCAACCTTCTGTGGGAAAGGGGGCATAGATGAGACTAGCTAGCACCCTGTCCAATCACATCTTGAAATTAAAGTAGTTCTTCACTAGGAAGAACCTCTCCCAACCATCTCATGCTCTGGAAAGGAACACAGTTCAGAGCTTCTTAAAAAAAAAGATCATACAATCAGATCATCTTCCATTTCACAATATATTAATCCTCAAGCAACAGTGAGAGATGCAAAGTCTGATAGCTAACCCTTCTTTCTTAAAGGTCACATACAATTTACCTCTCTCAAAATTTATGGACATGAAGTCCTTCTTCAAGAGGACAGGATTCACTTTGTATGCAAGCAGAATAGAGTAAGCATCATGCTAAAAAAGATCCCAATACAAACCTCACATGTGATTACAAATCCTTACTCTCTCATCAATTTCTCAATTTTGAAGTTATCAAAATATAATTGCATACGACAGCACTACATTTCAAAGCACTGTCAGCATTCCTAGATCATTTTTCCAAAACCCTTTGTTGTGTTTTTTTAATCATACGGTACAGAGGTTAAAAAAAAATTAATATTAATAAAAAAACCTATATTAAGATCAGAGCAAAGCAAATGCTATTATTTTCAGAGTTCTCTAGTAAAATAATTTTTTTAAAATGCACTTAAAAAAATTCCAAGTACACTATGCCTTTGTCTATCACAAAACCATGAACATTAAATACATTGCAGATCTCTTTGAGCAACGTCAGATTGTAAAACTACAGAGAAAAAGTGACTTTTTATGTATGGGTTGAATAGCATTGCTTTTTCCCTTCAATTTTTTTTTCTAATTTGCTTTCAAAACTTCTCCTAAAAGCTTATCTGATTGGTAGCCATAAGCAATTAAATCTGCAAACTGTAATAAAACACTCAAACTTTTAAATGATGTGACTATTTAAACACCAATTATAGTGGACACGGCACTGTTTCTGTAGTAAACTACAGTATATTGAAGTGAAAATGTAGATAAACAATACATGTCACAGCAAAATCTACCTCAGTCTAATAGCTGTCCTTTGCAAATATTATTGACACAGGTTTGGGGTTTAAGCACATGCCCGGGGTGGTGGACAGGGTGGGGGGGTGTCCTTCAATGAAATTAGATTTCTTATCTCACGTTATTTTACTTCAACTACAAGCGGTAGAAAGTCCATAATCCTATAATGATCTTGGATAATGTTAATCAAACCAGAACTTCATGTTTAAGAAATGCTTGGCTGAAGATAACATTTAGCTAAAAGATTGTTTATTTTCATTAGTTTTAAGCATTTATTACTAAATACATTTGTACCTAGAATTACGAAGTCTCAAGAAGTTGACTTAATTTAAGAAAAGTTGAATTCTAGTAAAAGATATACAGGATATTTATTACAGGTGCTTTTGATGAAATGAATTAACATAGGACATTTCTGATCTGAATGAAAATACCGTAAGAGAACCAGTAGACAACTAATAAACATAACACATGAAAAGGTATTTACATTTGTGAGCAACAATATGAAATGAGAATTTGTAGCTTACTTGGGACATAAATCAATATGAAAACATAAAACTCACCTCATAGCAAGTGTCTGAATGTAAGCATGTATATACTTTCTGCTGCATGTCTAACATATCCTGGAGCAATTCCTTCCAGTGTGTCTCACTGACTGATGGTTGCCTACAAACATTATTAAAATTAAATACTCTCTTCCTCAACAAATTTAAAGAAAAGCAGTAGATAACACTGCAGTTCTATCACCAAAAACACAATTTCTCAAACACTATTTCAATCTTTAATTGGACTTTTAACCAAAAGCGATTTAAAGACAGAATGCTTTTAGTATTAACATTAAAACAGCATCTGTGGGATAAAAATTGTTTGATGACAACAATGCAGTACCCAAAGTGTTTTTACTGTTTGTTTTCTGTGGGATAAGACAAGAATTCAAGCAATCTTTATCAAGATCCCCTAAGTAGGTTTTGATAACTTCCAATACTATATCAGAAAGTTGGAAGTGCTATCTTCCTGCTGAACCAACAACAGCTGGGTAAAAACAAGTTTGTAACAGCAACTGAGGATCATTAAAGTGCAATCTCAAAGGACTAGTCAATTGCATGTAGTCACAGGTGAATAGACCTGCAAGTTTATTTTGTTCCTTAAACTGGAATGGTATTCAGATTCTTCACCCTCTGGATCCATGTATCTGTTTACCCACAAAGCTTATATACAACTTCACGTGCTCAATCAAAACTTTTACTCATAAAAACATTATGAAGGTTTTTTGACATTATCTTGAGCCTTTCAGATTAGAAAACACTTTAAGCTACACAAGCTAGTCCAGCTAAAAGTTATTTTCTCAAGTGGCATTAGCTTGCATTCTGGCAAAGTAAAGGGTCTCTAAAAAAAAGTGAAAAATCAACATTTTTCCTACAGAGGCATTGACTTGATCTTTTTAAAGAAAGGTTTTTAGAAGTCTTAAAAAGCTTTCTGCATGTCCAAGCTAAATACTACTCTACCATCACCGATAGACTGCTGTACATGTTTACTTTAAAGAAGAAAAAAAACAACAAAAACAACCCTGCAGTGATGGCTGCTTTTCCAAGGGTTCAATCTTTTTATCCGCTTATGCCAAGAGCCGTGTAATAATTCATCTACAGTTGGAAGACGAGTTAAATGATGTAGTTCTTAAACAGAAAAATTGAAAAGTTATACTGGAAATATAAGAGGTAGAATCAATATGTAAAAAATAAATTACCCTATTAGAAGAGCTCTTAAGAAAACACACCAAAAAGCCAGAAAGCATTATTTTACAAACCTTACACTCTCAAAAAAATTAACTAGGTCTTAAAGAACCTCATTTACAACATGTTAACTTTCACTGTTCATCATTTTGCAGTATTTTGCAGCCAGTACGCCTTTTAGGCTTGTTTACTTGAACACAAACTGAAATAGGTTTGAAGTAAGACTGAGTTTTCTGAATGTGGAGAATGCAGTCAAAACACTAATCATATTAATCATCAGTTTAACAAATGTGTTTTATGTAGACTGTGTTCAGTTTGAACACTATGGTTCCCTAC
The DNA here is from genome assembly GCF_964188355.1 of Buteo buteo. Classification (NCBI taxonomy): domain Eukaryota; kingdom Metazoa; phylum Chordata; class Aves; order Accipitriformes; family Accipitridae; genus Buteo; species Buteo buteo. Next base: position 13,653,620 of record NC_134187.1, on the reverse strand, counting down.
TGCAACAAAAGAGGCAGGTACACTCTTTGACGGTAAGTACTGTTACTTTACTGCCCTTTCCCCCTTATCTCCCATTCCCCTTTGAATACTAACTTGCGACCTGTGTGCCTCGTCAGCCTAATCATCAGCTTCCGGGCCTCCTCCGCATTGTTCTTTGTGTCTTTTACAAAGGAAACAGGTTTCTGAAGTCCATGTTTCTCTAACAGCTCTGACACGCTGTAAACAAATGGTCAACATTTTTTAATCCTGCACAGTTGTACAACTACTCTGCTGCAGAAGTCTTAAAGCTGTCTCAGACAGTGTACTGCAAATGCAAACAGTCTCCATAAATGTAAGAGTACGGATTAGCCAGAGTAACATTATTTACTAAAAAAAAAAAAAAAAAAAAAAAATTAATACTGTAGGGTAAATGCCTATCACTAATAACCTGATGACATATCTTCATAGCTTTTAGGTTTTCATCATGCAAAGCATTACAGAGTATCAAGATCAAAACAAACTCCCTGAGTAACCTCCTCCTCCCTCAAAAAAAAAAAAAAAAAAAAAAAAGAGATCCTACTATTCCAAGGAAAATATCTATTTATTTTTATAATAGTCAAATAGCTAAAGCCATTCAAAATTTCTAAGTTCTGAATACAAAAACATTTACAGATTATCTTCGTGACAGCACTAAAACCAAGATAAATATTCTTGCTGCTTTCTTGTCATGAAAGAAGTTCTTGGCTATGCCTAGTGATTTCTGTAAGGATACATTATTTATTTTAGCAAAATTAAATACCTAAGAATTTGTTCCAGTTCATCTACTTCATCATGAAGAGTGTTCGTTTTATCTGTTTCAGGCCTGTAAAGATATTTAATATTAATTGCATAATATCTCTCTCTCTCTCTCCATACTTCTTGTAATTTCTTCATGTAATTCATATTACATAGACATAAAGATAAGCAGTTTGAAACATTCCTTGATGAAAACCAAATATATGTTTGCTTGAAAAGATTAAAACTGTTGGCTTTTTGCTGGAAGGATAGTTAAAATTGAGAGGTCCCTCAGTCTCCCAAGAACAGATCTTCTTCTGCTTTAGACTCTTCTCAGCCTCTCTCCTTCCTACATGTAAAAGATAGGGAGAATAGTTTACATCTCCTCCTCATGCTTTCACTTTCTTGAGAATTACTTGTCCTTCATATAGGTCTTCCGTATAGACACCTCTCTCACAGGGCCATATTGCTGCTTGTAAGCTAAGTGCAAGACGCTACTAACTGTAACGAGACTAACAAGACCAGTAAGATAGCACTAACTCTTGGTCTCAATTCACCATATATATAAAAGTCTAAGAAACTAATACAGAAGCCTTGGTCTAGGCTGCTACTGTAAATCATGTTTTGTTGCATTATTTGGTAGAGGACATATACAGCACAAGCATATATACATACAGGACCACAGCAGCTCAGACAGGAACAGAATATTCCAGTAACATCATCCACCCTTTAGTGACTTAACTATTTAGAAGCTTTAATTCACAACTTTATTTAACATATCTAAAATATTTACAAATAACTAGCTGAAAGTGTTTACCCGTATCCTCTTTGTGGAAGGCATTCCAAAATATCATAACAGAGAGCGAGCTGGTCATCTCGTTCACAACTATAAATACATTCCAATGCCGTAATCATAAGCTGGTCTTGATCAGGAATAATTTTTTGCTGACACTAACAAGAAAAGAAAGCACGTTATCTTTAGTTTTATGTTTCTAATTCAACAGTTAAGTTTCTTCTGAACATAAAAAGATATGTACTCCAAGCAAATATATTGTCTTCAGTTGCAAGTACAATGTCTCTTGCTAACAACTTAATGAAATACCTGTTGAAGTTACAGACTGAAACACAACTCTGCTAGTTTCCTACACTGCAGACACTTGAAATAACAGTGGTATGCCACTATACCCTTTCTGAACTGGAAAGATGGAGAGGGTACAGGGCAGAGGAAGGCAACTGCTGCAAACATTTGTCAGATTTATTTATTATGTACAACAGTATCAATATACATAAAATAGGTGTGGTATCCCCTTCACTGGTTGATTTCTGTCTGTACACTTAGAACATTCAATAGTATGCAAAAATGTGCTTATGTGCCCTGGAATAATTATTTAAACTGTAGAAGCAATGGGAAATATTCACATGGAAGGTAACTTCAACCCTTACTCATTAAACTCTTGACTCCATCCTAATGGCCCCCATCTTATTCTTTACATTCGTTGTGGAAAGATGGAGGGGAAGGGGGCAGGAGGAGGCTGTGTGTGTGGAATACTTGACATCTACTGCCAGTAAAATTCCTCAGGAAAAAAATATTAGTGAGATTCTAAAACTCTTATATCCATTTTTTAAAAAGCAAATATGCTAGAAATTTACTCTAGACATGTCATCAGATAATTACTTCAAAGAATAACCTTTACAATAATTTTTGTTCTACTAGGTCAGGATCATAATTACATTAGTTTGACAACCTCATCAAGGACAGTTTAGTTGCATCATAACTTATGCTATAATACTTTCTAATTAACATTTTCTAAAGCATAACAAATCCTGGGTCCAAGAAAAAGGGAAAGATCATGGAGATGACCTGATTTAGAAGATGAACTCTATTTATAAATTCACGTCTTCAGGACAAAGATTTCCAAAGAAACCAGTAGAATTATCAGGGCTCTATACTTACAGCAGGTTTTGAATTCTGAAATATCTTCAGAGGTACAGTCAGGTCTTCCTTTGCTAATGTTACTAAATATTCTTTAAAAAGTGAATTTGCCAGACCAGGGGACTGATTTTCACAGCGGTGGAGAAAAGGGATCATCCACTGATAAACATTCTTCACATATTTTTCATCAGAGGACTGGAAAGTGCAATGAGTTACAGAGAGGAAAAAAAGAACAAGTTCAGCTTCATTGTCCAAAACAAACAAGAAAACCAAAAAAAACAACAGAACATATCTTTAATAATATAACTGAAACAGTATCTTCACATATCACAAACAACAGCTGAAGCCTGACATTCACCACTGCTGCACAGATCACTACATCATGAAGCACTGAAACAATCCATCATCTTTCTGCTACCCAATGGCTTAGGGAAACCAAGCAGTACAGGAGTAAAGCCCGTTACATGAGAAAAGCCTAGCTGCCTTCCTCCTGCAATTTCAGAATGAGTGAAAGATCGGCTTACATTCATGTCAGTAACATTACTTTCAGTATGCAAGAATGCAAGACAGAAAAATAAATGACGAGTGGTTACATAAATCCTAGCAAAATTTTGAGGAGCTTCAAGTGCATGAGTATCCTCCTCTGGTGCTTATGTATTCTTCCACTGAATTTCAGAGCCCTGTTCAATCTCAAGGTATTTTTCAACCTGCCCAAGAGGTCTTTTTCTATTCTGAAATGCCATGCACAGGCTAAATAGAGAAGATGAAAAACACACATATGCTGCAGAGGCAAGTATTAAGACTTTTTGACAATATTTAAAGACAGCAAAAAGCATCCAAGGAAAAGATTCAATGTTTTATCTGCAGCATCATCAACAGCCACACTAAAGATCCTTTAGAAAGGACCAATGAAAAATTAATTCACAGCTTTCAAAAGACTGGATTTATTAATGTTTAGTCCTGTGCCTAGGATATAAAGAAACAGGTCTTGGAGAAAACCGAGCCATTTTTAGATTTTGTTAAAAACAAATAAACAATGAAAAAAACCCACCACAACAAAAAGTAACAGTAAAAGTATTGAAATCTTGCTGAATTAAAGATGGAGGTTCATCAGAAAAATGTCAGCCACTAACAGTATCTTTATATACATAGGATCTATGGTAACCTGAATTACTAGAAATCAAGTTATACTTACTGATTTATTCATAATACTTACATTCTTCATCAACAGTCTCAGCTTTTCAATGTCTTTCATCTCTACAAGTTCCTTCAAAGTTAAGGTTCGATCACCATCAGTCTCATAAACTATTGTCTCAAGAGTTATCAGATTGTCACAAAGCACCTGCAGACCAGGAATATTCCTCTCCATGCCAAGACGAACAAGGGACAGAGCACAGTCCACCTGAAAAATAATAAAAACCCCTGCTGTACAAGCATTTGCCAAAAAATGACTTCAAATCCAATCTATGGCCTGTTTGTGCATCTGTTTTCTTTTCCTGTTCCTTCTGCTTAATAGGCAATTCTAAGTTCCTTGACGTTTTTGTGGCCTGTATATTCCTAAATGGATTGCTCTTCTCAGCTTTATAAAAAGCAAATAAAATGCTTAATCTTAGTGGATGATGTCGTTACAGGTCTTTTGACCCAGATGCATCCTATTGATGCATGTAAATTAGGAGAATACTATCTTTTATTCCTTCTGGAGATCACACACAGAGATACATCACCTCATCTCACTGCACGGAATATAAAGGATTGCTTTTAACTAAGATAATCAGTTAACTGACTGAAGTTATGCATGCCTCTGCATGTAACATGACTTTTCCAGCTGACCATGAGTTAATAATTTTAATTGTTGCATTTTATTTCACTGAAGATAATGACAGCCTTTTTCCCTGGTGACTGAAAATACCTTTATATGAAAGATTCAATTTCGATTTCAAAGAACGCAATATTGGCTGTACATATTCAGTGAGGCAGATATAAGTCTGAAAGAGTAGAATGCAAATTCATTTATGTGTTAGTAACTTAACTGATCCTTGGAAGTTCCCTTTATTTCCATACCTACTGATAGGCTGTTAAGATAACAGGCAACTACAATTAAAGAGCCTTCGATGACTGCAAACTTGAAGAATAAAAGAACTCGACCATCAGAACTAACTCATAGTGATACTTCCAGTGTCATGGTTTAACCCCAGCCAGCAACTAAGCACCACGCAGCTGCTCACTCACTTCCCCCCACCCAGTGGGATGGGGGAGAAAATCAGAAGGAAAAAGGTAAAACTTGTGGGTTGAGATAAGAACAGTTTAATAGAACAGAAAGAAAGAAAATAATAATGATAACAATAATAAAATGACAATAGTAATAATAAAAGGATTGGAATATGCAAGGTGATGCACAATGCAATTGCTCACCACCCACCGACCAACACCCAGTTAGTCGCCAAGTGGCGATCCTCCCCTGCCCCCACTCCCCCCAGTTTATATACTGGGAATGACATCACATGGTATGGAATACCCCTCTGGCCAGTTGGGGTCAGGTGCCCTGGCTGTGTCCCCTCCCAACTTCTTGTGCCCCTCCAGCCTTCATGCTGGCTGGGCATGAGAAGCTGAAAAATCCTTGACTTAGTCTAAACACTACTTAGCAACAACTGAAAACATCAGTGTGTTATCAACATTCTTCTCATACCTAACTCAAAACATAGCACTGTACTAGCTACTAGGAAGACAAGTAACTCTATCCCAGATGAAACCAGGACATGCAATCAGCCTCCTTCTCATGCAGCTAAATTGGCTTGAGTAGCAATAAAATACCAAAGCATGTCAGTGATGAGCTCTACTCTTACTTGCAATGCTTATCTCTACCACACAGAGCTTCAAAGATTTTTGAAATATGAAGAGAAAAAAGCAAAAATAAGCTACATAGTAGTCCTACAGACACACAATAAACCTGCCAGGAAGAAATCATGGCAGTACTACATATTGGCATGAGTGACACATGTGACTGCCACATAACAATATATATGGAACAGTATCATGTGACAGATAATAAAACATGTTTCTTGATAACCCTGTGCACAACATTCCCCTCCCTTAGTTACAAACATAAAACGTAATGGTAAGCTTTTTTCATGGACTATTAAAGTGCTATTGTCTGCTATGGTAAACCAAGAGAAAGGGAATCTGCTAGCTTCCTATTCATTCCTATGGATCAATTAGTTGGCTGAGGAAACTTTAGAGCAAGCATAAGTACACTGCAAAAGAAAAACCAAATACTTCAAAAGCCATAATGAAAATAGAGACACAGTGTCTATTACTGAGGGAAAAGCATCCCATCAATATGCATTAAGATAGGGTTCTCTTGAAGAAGACTGATCAGCCTGAATCAGTCATCATCATTTCCTCACTGCTATTCTCACCTGCATTGCGTATTTTTCAATTTCCTGGGCTCTGCTCAAATACCAGTCAGTAACAAGATCTACTGAAAGGTTAGTAGTCCTGTACTTCAGTAACTCAGGTTGCATTTCATACAGAAATTCACCTTCATCTTGTAAAGTTGGTTCAACAATCATCCTTCAAAAAAAAAGAAAGGAAGGAAGTATATGTTTAAGTATACATTTGCTTGCATTTTTTTCACATCAGTCTTTTTCCTAAAACTTCTGGTTGTTCTGAAAGAAGATGATACAATTAACCTCCCGTTACACCAATAATTTGATGAGATGCAAATGCCAATCACATAACTGTTAATTTTTGTCAGCGAAGTAACTAGTAAGAGATTCCAAACATGAGATAGATCATGAAAGAAAGAATCCTCTCTACAAAGACACAGGTATGCCTAACCTCTGCTTGCCATGTGTTCCTCATACAGTGAAAGGCAGTTTTATGATCCATCAATGCTGTTATGATAATGTTATGGTTGACAAGTAACAGGGTGGAAGGAAAAAAGAATAAATAAATAAATCAGGATTTCCAACAGTAACCTTACCCCTGCTCACCTCCATTTGTGAAAGTTACTCATCACAATCACACTGAACATAATGCTGTAACATGAAAGAGTGTTTGCTCAGTCTCACTAAGAAAGCTGAAAACACAAGTTAGTGTGCACAAAAATAAGTGAGTCTTACTGAGCATTTCCCACATCTTAAGAATTAATAAGTAAATTCTTCATCTGAAAAGGTCATAAATATAGAAAAAACTTTTCACTTTTTCTATATACTTACCTGCATTCTGCTTTTTCACACCAGTCTTCTTCACGATGTTTCTGCTCATTCCAAGGAAGAATTCTCAGTGCCCCCTGCTTGTAACTGGTATAACAGGAAAGGGAAACTTTACACAATTATTACTAAAATTGTGATGGCATTCAATTAATGGAATACAAAACATATCCAAGTATTTCAGTGAATTCATATAAAACATGTCATTCAATTACAGTATCAATGTTTTAAGATTTATCACTTCTTAATGCAGCTATGCAAGTGTGATTTTGCCTGTATGACAGTATCTGTACACACACATATTCTACCTATACCATGAAAGATCCACTTAAAAAAAAAAATTCTTACTGACCATACCTTAAAAAAAAGTAAGCATTCTGACTCTATATGCTGTCACAGAAGACTGAAATGAGCAAAAACCAATGATCTTCCTAACTTTAAAAAAAAAAAACCCACCTCTTCAAATTTTAGCACAAATCGTTGTATTGAACTGAAACAAGATATGCCCTGCTCTACTGATCTTTCTCACTACAAACTTCCACAGTGAAACATTCTCTAAATATTGAGGTTGAAAGAAAAAAAAAAAGTTTAAAATGCATATTAAGACCACGGATTATTACCAGAATCATTAGTTATGGCTCGCCGTTGAAGGCTAGTTGTTTTAAGCAGCATAAAACCCAAGAAAATCATGTCAAACTATGCAGAACACAAACTAATGGGGAAGAGAAGAGCCATACAGGTTCTGCCATTTGTAGAAATAAGAAACAAACCATGTACAAAAGTAAAGACATGAAAGTTTCAGTATGCTGGAGCAATAAGCTATTTTGAATCTCATTTATTTTCTCCTAAACCTGATAATAAACAGCAATAGCAATACTACATGGACAATCTGTTTCTATAAATTAACAACTGACACAATCTTCTCATCCCTTGAAGAACAGCCCTGTAACTCAGTAGCTTAAAAAGAAGCACAAATCCAACAAACAAATCAATTTCACAATATAGTAAGAGTCACAACAACAAGCTAAAAATCAGTAACTCCATCTCATTTAACAACACCCATTAAGTACAGTCAACAAAGCAAGGCATGTCCATACTAACTGCCCTGCACACATACACATTTCTCCCATAAGGTCAGCCACCTCTCCTTTCCCTCCTCTATGCACTAACAGTAACACCTCATGTTTTACCCACAGTAATTCCAACCCTTCAAATGGAACATGCAGTAGAAATCCAGCAATAAATTGGGAGAGACAGATTTGCAGGCTATAAAAAGTCAAAAGAAAGGAGGGGAGGAGATGGAAAACTTCTAATTCCTATGTCTCAGCTATAGCAACATTCAATTCCAGTTCAGTTGGACAAAGAGCTCCACAATTATCTTTATAATTAGGCACCATGTAGTAATATCACTGAAAAATTATTAATTAAGAAAACTTCAAATTAACATTTATGGTATAAGCACCAGAAATAAAGTCACTGTCTGATTTTGGAAAGATTCATCAGCAGCCCACGTATTTTGGGGACTGGGGGGGGGGCTGTTGTTTAAGTCTTAGATAACATAATTTGTCAATTAATTTTAAAAATTAATATTTAAAATTGGGTTCATAAACTAAATTAATAAGGTCATATTTCAAATATCACAGATGAGAATGATATTAGGGAAGGCCAGTTTGTAATAAAGAAGTTCTTATTATTAGTTTAAATGTCAAATAACAGAAAAGCCAAAGTGTGATTAATGCTTCCTTCCAAAATATAAAATCAAGACAGTATAAGCAGGTCTTTATATTATAATCAAAAGTGTTCTCCTTTTCTATGTTCCACTAGCCATAAAACAAAATTAGACATAAATCTATTGCCCAAGACAATTTGTTTTCATAGTAAAGTTTTTCTGTCCACTTCCCAGTAGGCTTAAGACGACATTTCAGGGGGGATTGTTTTGTTAGTTTGTTTGGGTTTGGTTTCGTTTGCTTGAGGGGGGTCTTTTTTGGTTTTGGTCACTTGCAGACTGTTCATGGCTCTCCCAAGTAAGAGCATCCTATCTGAATAAATCTTCCTACATAATCTCACAGCCCCAGGAGAAACTTTTGGGAAAGTTGCTTTGGTTTGGCTGTTCTTTCACTGGTTGTTTTTGTTGTTATTGAGAGAAAGAAGTCATGCAAAATACTAAGGAAAGAGGTGCATACATTTAATAGATATTTAAGCTTCAAAATTTTCCTCTTTTATGTAACAAATTATTAAAAGAGAAAAATCACTCAAAATAAGCAAAGGCAGCAGAAGTTTAGGACACAAATTTAAAGCCACCCATGCATGAATATGGATCTGAATGACAAAGAACCAAGACATTCCAAAACTCACACACGCTCCCCTAATGCTACTATCCCTCAGCATGAGACCTGAAGAAAACAAAAACCCCAAACAAACAAAAGCAAAACAAAACCAACCCCAAACAAAACAAAAAAAAAACCTCTACTGATCTAAGCCTGTACTGCCAAATACTACATTGAACACATTCTTCTTAATTAAGCTGCCACGTGGCAAAGTTACATTCTGAAATTACAGCGCCGGTTAAGAAATAGTTTCTTAACAGATTCAGTAGCACAAAAGGTTTACAATTAAAGTTGGAAAAACTTGCAGGTTTTCTTAACTGACCTGAATATCAGGATGAATTATATGTTTCTTCCCTCCAATTATTCTTAACATAGTTGAGTCATTTTCCTGACCCTGATAAACAATATGAGAAACTAAACAGTTTAATTTTTTTATGTAAGCAAGAGTTACCCACCCAGCCTAAAATCAAAAGTTACTAGAAAACAATTCTTTTCCCAGACTGAGGCAATCGCCTGTCCAGCCCTTTTCCCCCAACTCATTTCAGAAAATAATCTGTATTTCCCTCTCCCCATCTAAAAGTAGGTGTTTTCCTCCCTATTCCTGTAACACAACACACACATTGGTTTGCCTTTAAATTCCAACTGCTCCACATATTTTTTTAAAAATACATTTTAAAATAGAATCCTTTCCAATTAACAGAAGTCATGGATTAAGTACAAACTCCATTCAAAATAACTTCTCCAACACTCAACTTGACTTACAGTTTCAACTAAAGTTGAAAGTTTATTGCTTAAAAAAATGCTTGCTGAGAAAGATCTTGCTCAATTCAAGTTCCCAGGCTCTGCTCTCTTTGACAGTTGCTTTGCTTCCTCCTTTCACCTTACCTCCAAAATCCATCAAGTGAGGAAGCAATGTGGAACTCTGCCTCCCTCTGCCTACCTTACTCAACAGATTACAATAGAAAAAGGTTAAAAAGTACAGAAACAAGCAACGTAAATGACCAATGTTAAGAAGCATGTGACCGTCCCTCCGGCAAAAGCCAGAGCAGACTGAAGAATCCTAGAAGAAAGGAAACAACTAATATGCCAAGATTGATATCAAGTTGTTCATTTTTTCATTTCACTTTAATAGGAAAGGACATTTCACTGTTTTTACTTCCTACAACACTGTAAGCACTGATGAGATTAGCAGGGCCTCATTTAAAATAAACAACAGCAGATATTGTTTTACACCATATGCAGCTAAGCTGTTAACTACTCACTGCATGACACAGAAGATAAACCACTGTGTATTTGGGTTCAAAAACAGAAAGAATTCTTGGAATAAAGTGTCATGAAAGTCTACTATGTCTAGAAAATATCTAGTTTGGGAATATTTGAGACACATAGTACAGACACTTGAGAAACTTCAGGTAAATGTTGCAATGTGCTTGCCTGTACCTATTTTTTTCTCTTGGCAACTGCCATTGGCCATTTGCCTTCTGGCCAAATCTACCAAGACCAAGCTCATGTTTCAGCACAAGATTTTGCAGAAATGAAACCTACAGTTGTCCAGACATATCAATTCAAGAAGTACTATAAGCATACTTCAAAAGTTTTTCATAAAAGCTCATTAACAGATCTCATCACGAAATACTAGAGAAGAGAAGACTTCAGTTCACGGGAAAGAATCATCATGCAGTGCAATCTTGACTGGAAAATGTCTACTCCATCTTTTTTCCCTTCTCACACCAGAAAAAGTTATAGTTAAATACTTGAAGCCAGGTGGACGGATAAGTCACAGAAAATACTTTTTAAAGTATTTTCTGCTCTGGCTCAACTTGCCATTTTAAAAGTATTCAGGTTCACCATAGGAATAAGTCGAGAGGAATTTTAGATTTTTAAAGCTCTCACCAAGAGTCAAGCAGCACTCAGTAACTCTCTCTAAATGCTTAAAGAAAACACCACCAAAAAAATTGCAAAACATCTCATCCTAGCAGAAATCATCAATTATGGAAAGTCAGTCTTAACAGATACGTTTCTTGCTGAGCTAAGTTCACAAAAAAAAACCAGCAAAAACCACACCACTCAGAGCTGACTGCTAACTTCATTCACGTTCTCAACAATGCTAAAAAAAACCCCGTAACCCGCTCCTGCCCCCTATATGACTGCATCCAACTGTCCTTACTTTCTCTCCTCATTCTGAAGAGTTTAGAAGGACTCTCTGTATTTGAATTCAAATAAAGGGACTGGAACAAACCAGTATCAACACTAGCAAAAGATGGGTGATCCCTGTACCAGAGTCCTTTATAAAGGGAATGAAATTATTAAAACATTGTATTTATCTCAACATTTATCACAAGGTTTTTTCTGAAGTGATTGTTATGTTTTAGCGCCTACTTCCCCCCCCCCCCCTCAGATTTCCACTATCAATAACTCCAATGACTCATGCAGAAACACAGAGCAACAAAACTTCGGAAAAGTAGCTGTTAAAACGGAAGCAAGTGAGTTGAGAAAGATTTCAGGCATCAAAACATCACTGCAGTCTGCAACCTCAAAAACATAAATGCAGATGAGACGGACAAGAAAAAGAGATACAGACACAAACACATATATGCAAAGAGGTAGGGCTTCCCTTTTTCTACCATGCTTTTGTTTACAACACATGTGCAGCAATACAGCTGAACTGGGGCTCATCAGAACCACTGCATATGCCCTGCACACAATATGTATGTCTAACTGGGCCAGAACTGGTGAATTTAGCATGCACATGTAGCTTGCCATATGTGCAACATACACTCTATGCTACTGCATCCAAAATTCATTAGTCTCATCAGACTAAGTTCATTAGTCTTATGCTACGCAACTTTGCAGTTTTGCTCTAGAAACTGAAATCCCACAGAGATCAGAGACATGCAGGTTAAGTCTGCATTAGTGTGCAGTGGGCACTCACCTGAAATTCCAGATATGGGGACAGATCACTGTAGTCACTAAGGCAGGTGGCCTTCTTTTTCAATTAAAAGAAACCATCAGCTGTGCCATACCATAACTCTACACAAATATTAGCATGGGGCTTTTATTTTTTCCCTGAGCCACTGCTTCTCCCCCACCCTTTATCCTTCTCTCTTTTCAACAGTAGAATAAATATGATTGGAGCCCAGTAAATTGACAGATTACAGAGGTATTGAACTCTATTTCTTTAAAAAGAGCTGACTTTTCCTGTATTGCTCTTTTCACTCTATTGTTTATGTTGGCTTGGCAATTCTTCCCATTCTTTTCTTTGACAAAAGAGGTCCATGCTATTGTAGTTTCTGTATCCTACCAACTGCATTTATTCAAACCTGCAGATTATTTTTCTCTCCAAGGACAAGCTTTCAAAAGATGAAGGTCTAATTTAGTTTTAAGGTCAGAGTCCAATTCTTTCTATTACCAATGGCAACTGTGTGGGCTTTTTTTTCCTTCAAGCATTTCATTCAGCAGGCCTGTCTCCAAGACTCATCTAGTTGAGGATTAGAAACAAGATTTTTTAAAATCTTTTCCCTTGTAAACTTGTGCACATTGAAACTAGACTCCAAGGCAAAAGGCACTTCATCCCAACATATTTATGAAACAGCATCTTTTTGCTGAAAGACATACATAGTTTTAAAAGTAGGTTTGAGTTTTTTTCTAAAAATATTTTGGGAGTAGATGAATCTTTGCTTTTTCTTTTATTTTTTTATTTTTAAATCATGTCTCACTGTGTGAAAAAAATAATGTTATAAACACTAATTCTGCATTTGAAAGCTTGTGTGTTACATACTAGAATACTGCTGAACATAACACATTTAAGTAAGAAACCAATTATTGATCTGTCAGAGGTGAGAAAGCTATATATCAAAGATACTGAACTATAAAAATAAGGTAGTGTTTCTATCAGATGGTTTTGTTAAACACTCAAAAGGTTTTTGAAGAATGTTCTTGATTCTAATTTTATTACATGTATTTTTAAAATTGTCTTAAATTTTTGTTTTGTGATAAAAGGAATGTAAAATCCTGAACCTTCAAATATTCTTTCCCCCCTGCTGACACTTGTACACTTAACAGAATTTATGATGTCCATATTTTACTGTAAGTACACTGTAAATTATTTTAGACTTCACATTCAAATTAGCACTTCCACAATCCCACTACATACAGATATATATAGCCTATTTTTAATTCCTCCATAATATAGATATAGTTGTATATATGCAGGATCTGCAAGGGAAGTTTTATAAAATGTTCTTTTTTAATTTAATCCAGAAACTCATTTGTCCAAAGTCTGTATCTTCTCAGACAACAAGGGGAAATCAGTGCCAGTTTCTGTTGTTCTGCAATTCTTATGGCTCTGAAACAGTTTTATTATGTCACAATTATTCTATAACTAAGGATAAAATATAATAAGAAGTACATCCCAAATATGTAGTCTTAAACAGCTATGAGATGTACTGCATTTTTCATATTGCATGAAAACATTCTTTTCTACCATTACAGTAGTTCAGTAGTGCATTAGTAAATTCAACTATGAAACTGTTTACACATATTTTTAGGTTTCCAATTACTCGATATCCTATGTGATACAGAAGTGCTGGGCAGAGAGAAAAGCTCTTCATTTTCCAGGAATATCCGTAGGACGTGTGACAAAGTCATCAAGACTGAAGTACAACTGCTGCCTAAAGCAGAGTGCCAAAAACACCTCACATTTTGGGAAAACTGATCTGCATAATCTAGTGGAAAAGGTATCACAGCTGCTTTTGGCTGCCACAGTTAACTACCCTTCAGAATTCCTGCTGTGCATACTGCAATGACAGGTCTTTTGAAGCAACTCTGCCACCAGAGGAGAAAAGTTAAATCTAATTTTGCATAAACAAATCAAGCTATGTTTTAATGATGTGGTTAACCTTTAACAGAATTTGGAGAGAGGGGAACATTTTTTTTTCCCTCCTAAAACAACCTAGACTGAATAATCTAAATATCAGAAAACTCTACCAACACCACAGTTTAGAAGCTCTCTATGTTTTTTTTCTTCATGTATACAATTAAAATTGTGAGGTAATAGCTTTCACAAAATCAAAATGGGCTATTCTAAAGACTCAGATGAACTCAGAGCAAGATCAAAGCTGTCTGCCACCATATAGTGAAAATCCCTCTTCAGAACTGTACATTTATAAAGCATAATGAATGTTCATGGAAGAAATTTTGTTCTGAACCCTGTAAAAAGGTGACAAATAAGACAATAGCAGCAATACACTTTCACGAGAAAACTGGGGAAGGCAAGCCAAGGTACAGTTCAGGACTATGCAGGCAAAAGACACACATGGTAGATGAAGACAGGACAGGTCAAGAATGAACAAGCCAGAAATATGAAAAAGATCCTGTTAATGATCTGTGGATAAACAGCACAGGCATAGTTCAGCTCACATGCTATAGGAAGGTATGCAAAGGCTGCTACTGGCCTACCTGAAACCTTCTCCGTGCTGAACACATGCAGCCCTCTCAGCCTTTAAGTGCTCATGGACCACAAGAACCTTCCCCACTCCTACCAGAAGTCAATCCAGACAGGAACACAAGTGCCATCATGACAAGGTAATCTTACCCTCAAAAGTTTTTTTTTTCTACTTCATAGTGGAAGGTAAGAGCTGAGATTTTTTTTCTCCAAACACATCCTTGAAATAATATTAACTACATTGATCCCTCTACCTCTAAACTGTTTTTCTTCTTTCACTTTGTGCAAAGGAGAAGCACATATAAAAAATTACGCCCTTATTTATTTCACTGTAGCACTACTCAAATGAATTCAAACAAACAAAAAGAACTGACCATGGGATTAATTCTTTCAACATGAACACTTCTGAACTACACTGAAAAGAAAAAAAACAAAAACAAACAAAAAAATTTCAGCTTCAAAAGAGAAGAAAAACTAATACAAAAAAATGAGAACTATATATTAGACAGTTCTGCAGACATTCAGTCATCAAACCTATTTATATATGCATACTAAGAAGAGAAGAGATGAAGCCGTAAGAGCTTTATTGAAACTGCAGTGCCACAGGCAATAACTAAAAACCTAGTTCAGACGAAGATATCATTATGGAAAGGCAAAGTTAACTGCTTATGAACCTCTTAGTTTAATTGTGTAGTATTTATCTATTCATAGATGAGAGTCAACCACATGGAAATTTTCAGGTTTTAAAAGCTTCACTACATTTTTAGAAAAGGTATTTCCACTCCTACCTCAGTTCATCAGGCAAATGGAGTTCATCCACAACTCTCCAGCAAAAATTCACTTTAAGCCATGATTGAAAACCAGTATTTGAGAAAGTTAAGGAGAAAAAGAAGAAACATATAAAAAGTTGCTACCTTAGAGGGAAGATTTTTACTAGTAATGTAATGTGCAATATAGCAGACTTATGGCTGTTGAGGGAACAATACATTTGGATTTCCCAACTTCTGCGAGTTTAAAATGTGAGCAGTAATGTTGCAGTATGTAGTAAAAAGGATAAGAAAATTAAAAGAAAAGGAAAAATACATAACCAGAGTCTTTATAATGGTGGTAAAGCATTATTTTCCTCTGAGATCACCTTTAAAAACCTGAGGGCAACAGTCTTAACTATAGACTAAGAATGCTAGCTGTAGCTATTAAAAACAGAGATTAGAAAGAGCTATCTCCTTTGAATAGCTAAACTTTTACCACCTTCACTGTAGTTGTCTTAACAGATGAAGTCTGTGCATCTGATGGGTCTTTGAGAAGGAGCATGAATCCCAATGACTAAGAGACAGCAGAGAAAAGAAGCTGAGAAATAATATGAAAAGAAGTAGGAAAACATTACAATCACAATTCTGCAAAAAACACAGTACTGAGTAATGTCAGTCTATCACAATACCAGTTTGAAGCCGATAGGCATGTAGAGCCACCGATGCATCTTAGTATTTCACATTCCTTCTCAACTCCGGGAGCTGTTGAGCTTATATAACTTGCAGCCTTCGAGAGTCTCACGAATACATAAATCCTCTGCTCAGACATTACAAACCTCATCCTGAACAGTTCTGAGAGCGACCCCTAAAGATGCTAAGCTACTAAACATGTGCCAAAACAAGAAACAAAAGTATATCTACCACTTGAGACCTTTTACAAGCAGATACAGAAAAAAAAAAGTGTTATTTCCTAGCAACCTTGCCCAGAAGACAGGAAAAAAAAAATTCTTCTACCTTTTTTTCCCAATTTGTTATGCCAACTCTTCCTTGACTGATAAGACCTTAAAATTTTTGTGACACTGGCCTCTAAATGCCATCCTAATGTAAATGACATGTGCCAGTAACAAGAAAAACAACTGCTTTATGCCTACAGAACACACTGGCAAAACAAGTCTTTCTTTCACTAGGTACTTAGAATTTACTATCTGCAGCTGAACTGGAAGCTCCAGACAAAAGGAAATGCCAGTTATAATGCAACCTTTACAAAAACATTTCTCATAGGCAATGAAATTCTTCAGATATAGCACTTCTGTGTGCATTCATGTTGGTGGTGGTGTACAGCAAGCAATTGGGTTTCAATGCTTTTGCCTTGGCAATAGCTAGAGGTGCCTGTTTGTCCCACCTCACCTGTTCCTTGCACAAACAAGGCAGCACCTGCTATACAATCTCAAGTTTTTCCTTAGCCACTCCCCTGTCAATGGGGGAACTAAGAGAACACAGAGCAATGTGGTGAATTTCCGTGAAGATAGGTGTCACCTCAGGGAGCTCCAGCTGCAAATCCAGCCTCCGATCATTTGAAGTGCTCCATATACACAGACACAGTATGGTCAATTCCCAGCAGTACTTCTTCCTACACACACAGAGGTCCATGTATGAAGAAGACCTGGAAGTTTCTTCCTCCACCAAAATTTTTTCTGCCTCCAGAGCTGCACACTGCTCAGCAAGAGGTCTGAGCTGCAGGAGACCAAGCAGTGAAGGAATCAACAAGGCATTCCTTAAGCAAGGCCATCGGGGCAGGGTGCACTCTTAACACTGGCACCATCATGCAGTTGGTCCATGTTAGTGGTCTCATCACATGCACCACAGCAACCAATTACCCTACTGAAATCTCTTGGTACAGAGAATTATGGCCTTGAATTTTCAGGAAAACAATGAGCTAAAAGAAATCACAAGAGAAATCTGTCTTTTTTGCAGCTGGAAGTAGAAAATCCTTCCAATATCCAGCATACACCCTATTTCATAACTGCAACAGTGTGAAATTTAAAAAGGAAAACCAGACTAAGTCGTTTCCTGACTCAGAATCCTTTACAAGATTGTCTAGAGTCAAAGTTCAAGAGGACAGATTGAATCATTCTCACCCCTTATTCCAAGACCACTGTAACTACAAGCTGCATAAACTGAAGAGACACTAAGTTGTAATGCTGCAGACATTTTTTCTACCAGTTAGAACATTGGGGTTTATATTTTTTTTACAATGTTTTCCCTCTGTTCAGAAGTTCATTAATTAGTCAGTACTTGAAACTTTTTAATATTACGTGGGAACAAAATAGTTTAATAAGTTGCATCATAACCTTGTTCAATCAGTTAATTTAAGGCAAATTATGTCTACATACTGTGTTCTATAGAGAAGTAAACTAGATAGCACACATTTAAACTGTATTTCATAACAACAACTACATATCTACAGAATTCCAGTAACTCTATTCATACTAATAACCCATTTAAAAAATAAATGCTAGAACTAAAAGGCCCAATAAACTCACTTAAATGACCAAGAACTTCAGTTCTCTCTGATTCACATGAAACAACAACTGCCAGAAGCTGAAACGATTTGGACTGGGGGCAGACTCATCCCATTTCTAAAAACAACTTTTTAAATTAGTAAGAACATGTTACTTAGACTTAAGTTGTACAATTTCATAAGTATACTATTCTCATTAGTAGACTTTTTCATCAACACACATTTAATTCTATTACATTAATAAAATAGAGTTTTAGGGACTGTACTTAGCAATGTGACAGCTTACTATGTGACTAATCAGTTTTGTAACAGGGAAACAGCTTCAGAAAAAGTTAGATCAAATATACGGTGTATTTTTATAAGTATATGGGATTTGTGTATATAGGATTTGCTCTTATGCCCATTTTGTAGTTGTCCAAAGACAAACATTTTAAAGACATACAGTATTATCTGTTCTGCAACCTGAGGCAGGGGGCGGGGGGAGTTGAACCTGCACATACCTGATCCTAGCACTGGAAAGTTCTGTCTGCCATGGGAATAAAGATTCAAACCACATAATTCCATTTTTCAACAGCAGACAAAACTAAGTTCTTAACCCATAACTTCACATCTTTACTACTAGATCACTGGTGAAATGTTTTATTCTAACTGTCATTTTGCCTCTTGGCACATAAGTCAGTTTCTTGAACAAACCAGCCAACCACAATAACAAAATAAAAAGCCAAAACCAAGAACAAACAACCCTTCAGAAAGAAGAGGAACATGTTTATGAACACCAAAGAAGTATCATAACCACATTTAAGACAACCCTCCTTCCCTCCCTCCCACATTATAAATCTTACCGAAACGAAAGAGAAAATTGGAATATATTTTACCAATTTTATAAACACTGCAATCATTTCTCTTCATGGTCCTAACTGTTACCTTAAAAAAAAGCATAAGACAAGTGTTTTCACACCATAGCTAACTAACTGTGTTCCTAATACTACCAACACAAGAAAAAGGGCACAGGTAAGTATTAGATATCATGAAATCATAACTTCTGCTCAGAAAGGACTGAAGTGATAAGTATTATAAGCTAGGAAAAGTGTCAGCGGAACAACTTGATGAATTAAAAAACCCTCTTCTACATGGAGACTTATCCAAATGGGACTATTAAAACTCTGAAGTAAAAAACTTAACTACAATGCTGGAAGACTACCAAAAAAAAAAAAAAAAAAATCTATTAGCTACTCCAAAAAATACCCCTCTGAAGTAAGTCTTCAAAGTCTATTGTAAAATATGAAATAATGAATCTGCCCAATTCTTTATGGGCACCGAACAATACACTTCAAAACTAATTTCATAATTTGAAATGTTTGAAAGAAACACTGTAGAAGCAAAAAATTCTTTTAATTAATACACAGAACATTATTATGATGTTCAAGGAAGACTCTCTTATGAAAATTTATATGAAATTGACAGTAAACTAACATTTTATGCTGAAATGAAAGAACAGCAAAGTCTGGATTTAAAGCTTTTCATAATTCTACCTTAGCAAGCTGCATAAGAATCAGTATCAAGAAGATTGATGATTTTGAAGTTACTGACTGCTTAAGTGTTAAATTATGTTTCAAAACAAATACAGAAAAATGTAATTGCTTCCAGGGAGCTAAACACTTGTATTATTAATTTCCCAACACTGGCTGTTACTACAAACCAGTTAGACTTGTACTTACACCTGTGAAAATCTGGGCAGTTTCAGGTCAGAAAAGGCCATGCTTCCTCTTATGTGTAATGGGGACAAGAACATTTAAAGTCCCTACTTTCCTGATAATAACCAAAAGAGACCAAAAGGTTTCCATGAATGGCACATAGTAGAGCAGAATATGAATACTGGTCAAGTACATAAAAAACAAAGCTGCTCTATTGATTACAAGTAATAATCAACAGCAGATTGCCATATATGGAAACTAATTTAAGTATTAACCTAAAAATCTTCTTTTTTTTTTTTTTAAAGTTAATATCCATTGACGCATCCTTACCAAGCTTCAGGCAACAAGAAAGCATATTCATGTGGTGAAGTAGTCTCTGGAAAATTGGAGAGAATTGCTTGTCTGTGTGGAAGTAAAGCTGATCCATGGAAAGTGAACAAAATTTCCAGGGCTCTGACATTGCTTTCCTAAAGAGCAAAACATTATGTTGCAGAACTAGCTTAAGACTGATTTAGACTGAAAATGAGCAAGAAATGTAAGCTTAGGTCATACAACAAACATTTCATTTGAAAATTTTCTTTAGCAATAAAGAAAATTAGCTCAGGGTCACTGCATTTATTTATTCACAATCAAATAAATACACCCCCCACCTCTTAAATTCCCACTGAGGTTCAGCCAAGTTTGAAGGGGGGGGGGGGGGGGGGGGGGGGGGGCAATGCACTTAAGTGCAAACAGCAATACCAAAACAAAATTATATTCTAGCAAAATAAATATTAATACCCGAGCATAAGTTCTTGCTGAAAGTACAATATTCTGATTTCTGAACTTCTTGAAGAATTCACCATCGTAGTTCTGTTCAGCTGCATGAGGCCCTCCAAGGATTTCCTAAAACAAACAAACAAAAAAACCCACCAAACCTTATAAGGGATATTTTTAGGCAAGATTTAGAAAAGCATCAAAAAGTCTATACATTTCTTTATCTTAGGATGAATAATTATGAGATACATGTGGAAAAGCATGCTGGCTTTTATTTGTTTCACTATGAGAAAAACAGATGCATTTTTCATTGATAAACTAAGACAATTCTCTGCCTTAATTAGTGTTTAGACATCATTAGTTAAAGAGATGTGGTAAAAGTTATTATGTAACTTGCGCCAACTGCAAAATTAAAATTAAAAAACTAAGCAAAATACAGTTTGACATTCCAAAAACTTTCACTTTGGCAAGCTCATGGAAGAAAAAGATGTGTTATAGAATCTGAATAGAACTTGCTAATTAGACTGACAGAGGGAAATTGTAGTAATCCTGCACCATACTCCTCATCCCATGTTGTTGCATAACTTAATTCCCTGCAGACACAGCATGTTCAAAGCAGGCTTCTGCCCAACTATACCTCTCAACACTAGAAGCCAGCCATTTGCAACAACAGTAAAACAGGAGAAACAGGATAGCTTGAACAGAAAACAGCTTACTTTTTCTCAAGTGAAAGACTGTAGGATTTCAAGAAGACTATAAACATTAATACTACCATATATAACAAAAAAGATATGACAATGTGACGAAAGAGTCACAGGAACACCTATGGAATGAGAATTCAAAAGAACTGTAGCCAGTTAACAAGTTTGCTCACCTCATAGGTTTCAAGGCGATCAAGGTAAGTTAACAGCTTCAGCCTGCTACGGCAGAGTTCTTTTTGTTCCAGTGTCAGCCTGTGTTCAAAACAGGAATTTTCATGCTTGCAGTTGATCTTGTACATCATGTGCATATGAAGACAATGGTTACACATTTTAGTGACTGTGCACTGGAATATATCAAGAAATTAAGTAAAACAAGAACTTTAACACAATATAATGCCAATTAAAATTTAAACCACTTTCCTATTAGGAATAAAATATATGAGAGTAATTACATTCTTGCAACTGTGTAGTTATAATAAACCTATAACTCTGAATAAAACATGGCCTAACATGTCATTTACTTTGAGAAGTTTACTGATAAGAGCAGTTCTTGATGCTTCTTGGCCTCTTTTTCTCTTCTAGTATCCATTTCTTCCTCTGGTGATAAAAGGTCTTCATAGGGAATTTCAATGTCCACCTCCCCTGGTAAGATAAATCTGGAAGACAAAACCAATAATGTTGATTAAAAGAAAAAGATATAACAAACTAGGTTTTGAATAAACATACTAACAGAGCTTTCCATTTATGTCTTGACTAAAAATCTAAGCTTTTAAAAAATAAAAGATAATACTGAGTTTTGCTGTCGTAAAGCAGCAGACACTCATCACAAGCCAACAAGAGGCATCATCTCATTTCCACTCCCTCCCTAAAACAAACCAAAAAAAACAAAGCACAAACCACACAGCTACGATGGTTGATAAAAGTTTCTAAATACCACAAGTAGCACTGGGATTGGCAACAGCTCCGCAGCGTACAATGGTAATATATGACTGCACAAAGAAAGAACGGCTTCTTCTATTTCTACCACCAGGAACTGAATAGTGAGAACTGTCTCTGCATGTATTTCCTGACTGACCCACTGTGTTTTTCGTTGTTCCCCTCCCCACTTGAACAACAGAGGATTATTACAACAATTAAGACATACAACAAAATGCATTTATAGGGGTAGCTGCAGATTCCAGAAGTGGAACAGAAACAGATTCTCATAGGAAAAAAGTGACATCAGAAATTATGCTGAAGAAAATAAAGGGCATCCAGAGAAGAAGGAAAATGCAGTACAAAATAAACAGTGATTTTACCTTTTACAAAGGCAAAGTGAGAATAGGTACCTTGTGGACATCTTTAGAATACTTCGATTCAAAGAATTACCTTTCTTTATGTCCTGCAAAAGCATCTTAACATTGTCATTAGTGGTTGATAAAATTTTACCAAATTATTAGAAAAGACTTCATACACCATTCTTTGAAAAGAAAACAAACAAAAAAATACTCTTCTCACACCTGCCACCATCTTCTCCTTTTCCTATGGCCACAAGAGCCTCCAAGTCTGTGCCTTTCAAGCCATACTGAAGTAGCTTCTTAGCAGCATCCACATTCTCTGGAACTCTTTCCAAGCATTCATGAAGAACCCATGCACGCTTCTTAATTTTACTCTGTCCAAGAACAAGAGCATACACAACGTTATATACTTCAATCCAAAGCAATAAAACCAGAGATGTTAAAATCTTCCAGTGTGTCTCTTCCACTTTAGAAAACGTCAAGTTAATCTGATGATTGACAATGTGAACCAACAAAAGAGGTGAGAATGCAAAAAAACCATAAATCCCTCAGAGTATATGTGGCAGAAAACGACACAGAAATGCCAAATAATTTAGCAGAACTTTCACAATAACTGGAACAGAAGTTATTATTTGTATCCCCTAACTAATAACAATCCTCCTTACACTACATAAAATGTGTTGGTTTGGGGCTAAAATGCAGTTTTTATAAACCAAGTGTATTCCACAATAGCACTAGAGTCATTTTCAGTATCAATCTCTTCACATACCAATAGGATTCTGTGACAGAAGAGACACACAAGGGTCACAAAATATTATTGGCATTATCTGCTGATCTTCAGTTGAGATTACATAGCACATGAAGAATGGCTACTTGTAAAAATCTTATTTTGACATTCAATTAATATCTGACTTGGAAAAAAAACCCCAAATTAGATTATATTTCTCTTGACCTCTTGGACGACTTTACCCTATAGCACCATTAGGTTGTGCAGCTTTGACAATGCTTGTCTGCTGAGTTTGAAGTCTTCCAAGCCAAAAAAACCACGTTGGATTCTACTGAAAAGCTCCACTTACAGGTAGCAGAGTTCACTGTAACTTTTGTTATTCAAACTTTGCTATATAGCTACCAATACCAACCTCACCTTCCCATTTAATTTTCTAAAATACTTGGACACTAGTTAAATACTTTGTATTTCCAATTATTATTAATTTGCCAGGCAACAATGTACTGCTGCATGTGGAGAGATATTACATCAGAGAAAGCAAGCTGCTATTAACAGAAATTACAAGATACTTGAAATATTTACATTAACTTCCAAGGTCTCTAGATCAGGCCTTCAGTTAAATTAACAAGATCACTCTCTTCCACATGACATGAAATGGAATTTGCAGGACAGCTCTCCAAATTGCCACCAATTTATGTTGCATAAATTAGAACACAATTAAGAACTCAATTTCTGCAAAGCTAACGCAGCCATTCTGATAAGCCTAAAAGTCACAAAAAAACAAACCCACCAAGTAGTCTTGAATTGAAGCAACATTAACAGCCGACTTCCTCCACTGTCTTTGATATACAAGATCAGAATCAAGGCCATATGCTTGAGCCAAAGACAAAGCTTCCCCATATTCTTCATTATCAATCTAAAAAGCAAACACATGAAAATGAAAGTCATCTGATTTCCATATGAAATGATCATTTATTAATTATTAATTTTGTGTGTTGAAACAGGTAGAGGCATAATTACTGTGGGTATGTTTAAGCAGGTAGGAAAGAGAATGGCTCAAGATACAGATGAGTAAGACTCAGATCTTATGGTCACCTCTAGAAAATGAGAGATTTTTCCTCAAGAAAACGAAAGAAGTTATTTAGGTAACCGGTATGACATAAGCACTCCGTGGAAACTCTAACAGCTATAGGCTGGTTTACCATCAGAACAACTGAAATGGCTAGACAAAGTACTGCATAAAGTAGTCTTAAAAATGAAGAAATATGTGTTCAGTAAGAGTGAGTCACAGGCCTAATTTGTATTTATGCCTGAAAAAACATTCAAGTAAACTACATTCACATCACACCATTCCCTGGCCAATAACAAGCCAAACTAATTTCATTCAACATATTTGCCAGGTCCTTCATTATTTGTAAACACTCACGAGTACACTTCCAAGTCTGGCCAAGCTAATGATGTGCAGTGTCTCCTCAGCAACCTTCAGACACCATCTCATTTGAGTTTATAATAATGCTAGTTTTAAACAGTGATCCCTTTGATTAGGTAACACAGTACACTCTCAGCTAAGAGACCCTTAGAAATACGTGTCTAAATCCTTCTGTTAACATAGCAAGAATTAACAGAAAAATAAAAAGTTCTTTCTAAATAAAGCTGATTAAGAGAGATATGACCTTTCCTTCTATACTTACTTTTCTCTGGTACAGTTCCTCTGGAGTCGTGGATCTCAAACTGACAAGGCGGAAATTCTTTGTAATAGTACGTGGACGTTTCCGTGGAGGAGCAAATCGTTCCATTTCTGTCACAAAGTACAGGCCTTGCTTTAGGTAGCTAAAGTATCTGTCCTTAGCAGAATTTTCATCATCCGAGTCAGAGTCATCTTCTCCCTCATCTTCATCACCAGGCCTGCTCTCCAAGCGTGATCTTTTTGGAACAAGTTTTATCTCACACTGCACAGAAAATACAAATATGAAGTGTCCACCTAGTACACCTCAACTAGTTTGATAAGAATTGAGTACATCTCCACTTCCAGTACTTCAAATTTCAGAATCAACATCCTTCTTCCCCTTCTCCTTTAAACCTTTTATTTCTCAGCTTGCTTAACGTGCCCCACAAACCCTGACTACATCTGTCTCCTAAATCTGAGGCTTCATCCCTTAAATACTGAAGCAAGAGTGAAGGCTTCTTAATAGTAACCTGCTATTACACTAGACGTGCTACACCACCCCAGGCAGGACAGAACTATGGAGACATCTTTGTACACTGCTATACAGCTTACTGCAGCATACAGCAATGTTTTCAACTCTTACAGTTTGCAAAGCAAGGTTTTCTGTTCAATGCAAATGGAATCTCAGACTACATCCTTAGGCTGTTAATATGCCAGTCACTGGCTGTATCTTATTTCCAGAATAATAAAACTTGCCAAAAACATACATGCAAGTTTTGGTACGTATTGAGATATTCTGATAAATATTATTTTAAGCTGTTGTTTAAGATGTTTAAAACCTATTTCAGTATAAGCCTTAGGAAAGAGTAATTTTCTCAGTTTCAGAGAAAATTCCTGGTAAACTTCATTATGTTATGCTCCCTCCTGGAATCCTACTAATGATGAACAAAAAATAGATCGCTTACATGGCTTTGTCTTAATTTAAATGTGTTCCTCGTTTCTTTTAAATACACTCCCTCTGTAAGAGGCACTGTTTCAAAATGGGAGAGGGATGCTTGCAGTATTCTTCAAATGCACTAACATACAAAGCAGTGAAAACTGTCAACATGAACTATTTCCTGCAGCAAGATTTCCTCTCAGACTGAGCCTTCTCGGAGTTCTGCTACTACTCTCCACAAGTTTTGACAAGTTTTTATTAAGACAGTTAAGTTGCAGCAAGTTCAGATTTTCCCTGCAATACCTACCTAGAGATAAGGAAACAGAATCACTTTTTCTATTAGTAATGATAATAATATATTTATTTTTTAACCACACCACACACACCACCCTTAGGATTACACACACAAAAGCAAAGCTTTCCAGAAAGGTATCTGCTTGTGCACCTTCCTCACCTCCAGACTTAGAAATCCTCCATCATGAGCCGAAGTGACCTGAGGAGAACTCTCAAACCATTCACATGACTTTCCCAGCAAGTTTCTTAACGTCTTGACTGATGACACAGTCAATGCACCAGAGCAACGAGCCAAGATGACAGAATTATCTGCCCACCAATTTACATCTATCAATGGGTAATAGGATTCTTTATCTAAAATAAATAAGAATGCACCAGACAATGAAAAACAAACACCAGGTAAGAACAGAAGTAGCTTCAATTACTAAAAGATTTCATCTGATGGCCTAATTTAACAAACTTTTATTATTGTATATACATCCTTGGTTCACTAAGTTTGTAGTTTAGATCAATTACATTTTACTAAATCAGTTCTGCATTAAATAAAGCTGTTGAGGAGGAAAAAAAAAATCACTTAATTGTGATTGTAATTATTTTTTAATATTATTTGGAAAAAGAATTCACAGTAAACTGATTTACTTGCACAAAATATGACAAATTTTAGATATTTGATAAAGATCTGCTTCAATACTTCCCAGGCCATCCTTGACCAAGTCTCCCTGGCAACAAACAAAATACTGATGAAAATCAAGGTTACACTGCTTTTGAGGACAAGTGACAACTATGAACAAGGCTCCTGAAACAGCCTACAAGATGAGGTTGTTAAGAAGATTAACCAACAACACAAACAAACAAAAGTCACCATAACTGAGGATGGAAGCTGCGACATTTCTAAGACTGCTTTGATTATGGTAACTGGATGTTGGGACAAAATGTTCAGCAGAGACTTAGCTCACTTGTTCACTACAGTGTCATTTCCCACCTCTCCGATGAAAATGATCTTTCCCCAAACAGCACTGAGAAACAGATCAGCTTACCACTTTTCTACCACTTGGGTGCTTAGTCAGCAGCCTACCCATGAAGGTCAAATGAGTTAACCCAAAGACAGGATCACCAAGAAAAACAGTACAAGAACAAGGATCTTTTAGTAATATAGATGTATACAAGCAGTAGTGAATGGATCATGGAATAGCTATTGATCTCTGCACTCTTGGAAGAGCCATGCAATAACCAGGTGATAAATGGCTGCACATGATAGCCTGGATTTTGGGAAAACAATAATGAGACTGACATGAGGCAAATCCAGTTGGAGGAAACAAAGCCCTTTTGGTTTAGAATTTTAAACTAATATCTTTAAATTACATTAGCTTTCAAGACTAATTAATTAGACATTCATAGAAACAAAAGGTAGAGGTAAGTTTAGGTTTTAAACTGTCAACTAATAATGTGTCACCTACAATATTATGATGTAGTGGCTTCTGATACAAGCTGAGACGTCTGCTGGATGTTCAGCATTCTACAGTCATAATCATATGATTAATAATAAATTAAGTCCTGCACTGAAATAACATTTTATTTATGGTTATGGCTACAAAAGTATTCCTAAGAGAATTTTAAAGAAAAACTATTATGACACTTATTTAGCCATGCCATGCCGCAAATTCAAATCATACGTATAATTTTGGCAACTGTTCTAATTGAGATTTAATTAAGCCATTTCAGATCTTTGTATATTCACATAAATATTTTTAACTGCACAATAGTATAAAATAATGATTTAACTGTACCACACACCTTTTATTTTCTTTCTTTTTTCACTAGATAGTCTCCAGTCTGGGTTGATCTCATCATAACCAGGCTAAAAACAAAAAAAGTGTGAGACAAAAAGAGTAAGTATATGTAAGTAAATCTTTGTAACACAGATGATCTGGGTTTTTTATTCTATTGCTGATCCACACACTTTTCAATGAAAATGCTCTCCATAAATTCAAATTTTTCCTGAACGTAAAACATACAGCTGCCATAGTGACATTGTACTTTCCTCCAGACAGTTAAATTATTAAAAAAAAAAAACCAAACCCCAAACATAGCAAAATAGACTTCTGGATTCCTAAAACACCCTATTAGAAGAGTACCATCAGACCTGGCCTAGTCAGCATTAAACAGTAATCATACCCTAAAGATTTCTGAAATAAAGGCTCTCCAGCAATCAGAAGCCCACCAAGTGTTTGCTTTTTATGTCTATACAGAGGACCGCAAGCATATAAAAGAAAAATCTCCAAAATAGTCCTCCTGTTTGCTCTGTGTAGTGTTCCTGAGTACTAGCCTAGTACAGTTCTGTTAAGTATTTACTCTGGTTATTTTCATAATTATAAAGTCCCTTCCAAGACTAGTGCAGCAAGAGAAACAGCAGTATTTAATGATGCAATACAATGTTTAGAATTAGTAAGCTGTTGCTGCATTGGGGTTTTTTAAACTTTATTTAAGTAATATCAGAATACATAGGAACTAGACAAATATAGATGACAATAATCCTGCCCCTAACCGCAATGCAGCAGAAGTACAGGTAGATTATACAGCTTAGACAAACGAAGCAGGTTTGGGTCAAGCAGAAAGTGATTTTCAGACTTAATTTTTTAGTAGAAAGAGAACGGTGTACTAATTGAAAGTAAACATGAGGCCACTTAATTTAACAAATATGTTTGGGTAACAATTAAGTAGGAATCACACACATTATGAAAATATCCATTATATTTGGACACTAGATTCAGCTGTAAAAATCATTCTGAAAACAGCCAAAAACCAAATACTCCTTGTCATGGTTCAACCCCAGCCAGCAACTAAGCACCACACAGCTGCTCACTCACTTTCCCCCCATCCAGTGAGATGGGGAAGAGAATCAGGAAAGAAAGAAAGAAAAAAAATAAAAAGAAAAAAAAGTAAAACTCATGGGTTCAGATAACAGTTTAATAGAATAGAAAGTAAGAAACTAATAGTGATAATAATAACAATTAAAAATTACAATAATAATAATAAAAGGATTGGACTATACAAAGCATGCAATGCACAATGCCATCGCTCACCACTCGCCCACCAATGCCCAGTGTTCCCAAGCAGCAACCCCTCCCAGCCCCACTCCCCCCGTTTATATACTGGGAATGACATCACACTGTATGGAATACCCCTTTGGCCAGTTTGGGTCAGGTGCCCTGGCTGTGTCCCCTCCCAACTTCTTGTGCCCCTCCAGCCTTCTTGCTGGCTGGGCATGAGAAGCTGAAAAATCCTTGACTTTACACTAAACACTACTTAGCAACAATTGAAAACATCAGTGTGTTATCAACATTCTTCTCATACTAAACCTGAGACATAACACTATACCAGCTCGTAGAAAGAAAATTAACTCTACCCCAGCCAAAACCAGGACACTCCTTTACATCACCCTCACCAAATGATAAAGTCCTGAAAACTGCTTCGGAATACATATTCATTATAGTTAAAAACAAAGGAAAAAATACAACAATTCACTGTAAGGATCCTTGAGTAAAATCTGTATTCTCACAAAAATCTGAGGTGTACCTTAAAAATAGATATAGATAGATAGATAGATATGCATACATACACACACACTATGCTTTTGCCAACACTGGAGCAGAAATTTTGTTTGTTTGTTTTTTAAAAGTACTTCCCTAAGTAAGCTTGGAACTACATTTCTTGGGTGGGGTAGGTTAACGCCAGCCAGCAGCTAAGCACCATGCAGCCACCTGCTCACTCCCCTCTCCAGTGGGACAGTGGAGGGAGAGTAAAAGCAAGAACAGTCACGGGTCAAGACAAAGACAGTTTAATAAGCTAAGGCAAGCCAGAAAAAAAAAATAAATAAATAAAAACAAGTGATGCAAAGGCAGTCATTCATCATCTCCCACAAGTACACTGATGCCCTCCCAGTCTCTGAGCCATGGCTAACTACTGAAAACCTCCCCCTGCTCTGTTTTTATTGCTGATCATGACCTTATATGATCTGGAATATCCCTTCTGTCAGTCCAGGCTGTGTCCCCTCCTAGGTTGTTGAACACCCCCAAACGACTCATTGGGGGACAACAGTGAGAAACAGAGAAAGCCTTGAAGCTGCGTAAGCACTACTGAACAACAGCTAAACCACTGGTGCATTAACAACACTCTTTTGGTCACAGATCCAAAACCTAGCACCATACAGGCTGCTGTGAAGAAAACAAACTCCATCCCAGCCAGAGCCAGAATAGTTTCACAGTCAATACTGCCTAACCAGATCTGACTGCTTACCTATAAGAACCAAAACTTAAGCTACACAACACCACAGCCATGTTTCCAAGTCAGTAGTCTTATTGTTGCAGTCAGAGCAAAAAGGTAACAGCACACCAGTGGTGTTCAGATGGCAACATACCATTATGTCTACAAGTATTCACTGACATAAGTCTTCCCTATAGTCAAAGGTTTTGGCCTATCTTTTTTTTGTCATTTTTCTTGAAAATGTTCATTTAACCTTATAGTCATCATGATATCCAAAGGCAGACATCTTCATTTTGTCCTCTTCCTTGTTATAGAAGCCTGTGCCTATATGTAATGTCAAGCAAGTGTTTTGTTGTGGACCTTACAGTACCTACTGTGCAATGCATAGACTGCAGAGAAATTCAATATAGTGTGGGGAAAAGCTGTCTGTGTTTCATACGAATGCATAAAACTTGAAGAATTTAAAACAGTCTACAAAAAATGGAGGAAATATTTTTGTACTGGAATCTCTAAAGGAGTCGATACACTGTGCAAAGATTTACCCTGCAAAAGGAAATTAGAGAAGAATGAGAAACTGCAAATATTTAATGATAAGATAACATGGATTTATTAATCAGCATATGCACTAAAATACAACTGTTTACTACTAAGTAGCAAATGTTCCATTCTACAGTAATTTTCTAGAAACACACTTATGTACAATAAAACCATCCAAGATGAATACTGTGTAGGAAATATTGGTGGTAATTTGTGCCATGTATGTCTAGTGATCAAAGACCCTGTTTGACTGGTTACCCTGTTTGGACTTGATGTCGCTTCATGTCATGTAGGTTTAGAACATAAGAGACAGTACTTCAAGTGATAAGCATTTACACATCCATTAGTCAAGAAATTAATGCAAGTGAAACCAGAATCCCTCACATACTACTGCGTATCATTTCAGATTTGTCACTTCTTAAAATGCAGATACATTTTCCTCATTAAAATAAAGTGTTATCTTTACCCAGAAAGTGGATTAGTTTTCTTAGAAAACTAAGTAGTTTTCAACTCCCAGTGTTTAAATTCACACTGGTCACATAAAAGTTTGCCAGTGTCTGGGCGATTCCTAACTTAAGTTCCCCTATTTAGTTTTGCAAACAATTCCTGTAGAAAGCACGTGACTTATTAATACCAATCTGATGAACAAACTATTCTGGAGCATTACCTAGCAGAAAGTAAGTTAAGTTTTGAGGGAGAAATAGATGAACACATTAGATATCCAGCAGAATTTGGTTTCAACCATGCAAAGTTACCCGTGTTGAACTCCACATTAAGTTCAACAGGGCCAAGTGCAAGGTCCTGCACCTGGGTCGGGGCAATCCCAAGCACAAATACAGGCTGGGCAATGAGTGGATTGAGAGCAGCCCTGAGGAGAAGGACTTGGGGTGTTGGTTGATGAGAAGCTCAACATGACTCAACAACGTGCGCTCACAGCCCAGAAAGCCAACCATATCCTGGGCTGCATCAAAAGAAGCCTGACCAGCAGGTCAAGGGAGGTCATTCTGCCCCTCTGCTCCGCTCTGGTGAGACCCCACCTGCAGTCCTGCGTTCAGCTCTGGGGTCCTCAGCAGAGGAAAGACAGGGACCTGTTGGAGTGGGTCCAGAGGAAGGCAATGAAAATGGTGAAAGGGATGGAACACCTCTCCTGTGAGAAAAGCATGAGAGAGTTGGGGTTGTTCAGCCTGGAGAAGAGAAGGCTCCAGGGAAACCTTATAGCAGTCTTCTAGTATATAAAGGGGGTGTACAGGACAGATGGGGAGGGACTCTTTAACAGATTGTAGTGATAGGATGAAGGACAATGGTTTTAAACTGAAAGAGCATAGATTTAGATTAGATGCAAGGAAGATGTCCTTCACTGTGAAGGTGGTGAGGCACTGCAACAGGTTGCCCAGGGAGGTTGTGGCTGCCCCATCCCTGGAAGTGTTTAAGGCCAGGTTGGATGAAGCTTTGAGCAACCTGGTCTAGTGGAAGGTGTCCCTGCCCATGGCAGGGGGGTTGGAACTAAACGATCTTTAAGGTCCCTTCCAACCCAAACCATGCTATGATTCCGTATTTGAAAACAGCCTTTCAGTCTACCTGTACCAGTGTTACCCAATTGGCACAAAAATGCCTCATGAAAAATTCACTGCAACAAAACTGTTTTGTTTTTTTCCTTAAATATTATTGTAAAAGTAAACATACGGCTCTTGAAAAAGATGGAGTTGACTGAAAAGATAGCATGTAGCTAAAGCACAGTTATCTGAACTACTCTCATCTCTTAGGAAAACACATCTCCAGAGGATTAAGATATATACTGTAAGTTTCTAAACTTCTACATCCTTCTTACCTGATCAGTTTGGTCCCATTCTCCTTGTTGTCTGAGAGATGGAATAGACCAGATCGTCAGTTTTCCTGAGAAATGAACAGCTGCCAGAAGAGCTCCATCAGGAGAAAGATTCATCTTGAAAACTCCATCCTGCCAAACATTGTCAGCAAAGTAAAAAAAAAAACCACAACAAACAAGCAAACAGCAACAACAACAAAAACACATACACATCAAGGAATACCCCAAAAAATCTCACCCCAAACTATTTTTTCTATTTTAGGAAAAAAAAAAAATTGTACAATCTTCCATCCTGAAAATCTAACATGCTTTAAATTAAAAAAAAAAAAAAAAAAATCAATTATGTCATGGAAGAGTAAAAACAACCTGTATAAAGGAAGAACACTACCATAACACTAAAAAAATCTTTAGGAATGTGAACTTCTCTATCACATTGCTATACAGCAAATAAAATCTGACAGTGTGGCATTCTTAGGGGAGTGCTGCAGACAGCAATGCAGAGCTACTTGGAGGAAAAACTGCAGGTTGCTCTCTGTTCAGAGAAAACATTCAGCAGCCTCAGTTTTCTACTGTCCTGCCTCTCAGGTCCACCCAGGGAAGACTGTTACCAAAACACAGCCCAGTACAGCTCTTTTTCCCTGGGAGCAAACTTTTGGGTGGGTGTTACTACAATTAAAAAAAAAAAAAAAAGGGGGGGGGGGAGTGGGGGGTGGGATACAAGAGATACACAGATGAACAGATGTTGGAGGAGCACATTGTTCATTTCAGGACACTGAATCAGAATTTAAGAATCTCTTGGGTAACAACAGACTAAGCAGCAATATACCTAACATCAGATTAAATCCATACAGGTAAAATAATTTAAAATCTGTAAGGAAACTTCATCAAGGCTACAAAAATTCTCCTCGATTAAGTTTTCCTTCAGATCTGGTTATCTTAAGAGGCAAAACATACTTCTAACAAAATATTTCCTTAAGGTTTCATGAAGTCCCACACAATTACAACTGGATCTATACGCTATTTCCCCAAGACAAGAGCCTATAAATATACACTCAATTTTTAAAGTCAAACTTCATGCCACTGGCAATGCATAACAATTTCTGAAAATACAATTTATATTTATTCCCCCCACCCCCAACACAACTTCTATGTTTTCAGAAAGATCATTAGGTTCTCAGAGAGTCTAGTCTTCACTGAAAGACAGCAGGATGTAGATTCCCCAAAATTATATTGTTTATAAAATCCCACTGTGTTATTCCACTTTGTTTTTAAAAACTTCCTAATAAATTAGAACTGTCCAAGTCTGCAGCTAATCAATTTTTAAGCCAGTGCCTCCCCTCTTGGAAAATACCCCAACATAAATAAAGTGCAGAAATGTTACTAGACGTCCATACAATTGAGAAGTTTTAATGGTATTTCTACAGCACATTAGTGCTAGGTATCATTTGAAGATAACAATATTCTTTTAGGGTGTGTTTGTTTAGGCTTGGGGGGGGTTTATTATTTTTATTTTATTTCTTAGGCTGTTTAAAGTTCTAGCTATGCCACAGAAGCAATGACGATCAAGTCATCTGCTCACTGCTGTACAGTGGTTTGCAGCTATTGAGACCACTGCTTAAATCCAAGCCTGAAATGTGTTTTTTAATTGAAGACAGCATTATTAAGTTTTTTTAAAACCAATTAAGAATTATTTATATTAGAAAAATTTCATAAGTATTCTCTGATTATTTTCTTAAGCAGATAGAGTACTGCAATTGCTACTGTAGTTTGCCAAGGAATTGTACATGCCTACTAATAGCAATTCTCTCTTTACGAATCAATTTGCATGCACAGAGGACAAAGAACAAAAGACTGTTAAAGGACTTAGAATGCATAGCTAAAAATATATAACCCACTCAGATAAGTGATCAGTGGTATACATCACAGATCTTAAAAAGAGTTAAACATTTACTCAGTAGTCAGTAATAATTCTCTTGCTGTTAAATTGGGATGTTGGGTGGCCATTAACACATTCAAATTTACCACCTGAGCATTGTTATCTATAGAGATTAATCAGTGCTTTGGCAAAGCAGACAATGCTGCCTCAGTAAACACCTTGTCAACTTCAGGGAACTGCAGAACAAGATACTGAAAACCTCAGCAGGTCAGCACTTCACATTTTGTGTCATTTAAGTTAGCAACACTAAGAATGAAATCCCTATACAGCTAGTTCTAGTATACAAGTCCTCTAGCTGCTGGGCCTGTCATACCTTAACACTGTTGCCTATTTCCCACTAAGAATATAAGCTATACCTCACATATTTAAACCATAATCTCTGAAATCAGATTTAAACATTCAAGGATGAATAACAATCTTTGCTTTTCTTTGTAAATTTGGTACTGCCAAGTGCAATGAAGTTGAAGTTTAATACAGCTACACTCAGTACTAGCCTTCCAGTAAAGAAAGTTTACTTCAGCCTTCTCTTTTATATTTTCAGTGAAGGAAATAAAATCTCTCCCCATTCCACCCTTGAGAGAGATTCAGGAAGATTTGTTTTCCCCTTCCAATCAAGCATGCAATTTCTTCTTTTAACCAGTCACCTAAACTTCCCAAAAATCTATTAAGGTCATTTCCAAAGTCCATATAACTTCAGACCAGCCATTTTTCCTCTCAGGAGGACACAGTGAGGGTGGTAGACAGATTCCTTACTGTTCTTTCCTTATAAAGCAAAAGAAGAGAAAACAAATTTTTTTTACGAGGAGGGAAAGGGCATGAAAAAAGGAATCAAACAAAGGCTACACACAGCTAGTAGACAAGACATAGGAGAAGGGGGTGCAGTACTGCATGGGTAACTCCTAAGTCATGTAGAAGAAAGCCACAAGCACTGTGTGTAAAGCCTTAGAAATACAGAAAGCACACACCTACACCTCAGCATGACACTCAAGATTTAACACTCATTCAGAGGAGAGTAACAAGTTTGTAAAGAACAAGTTGAATCTGATCAGCAGTTTTAATAAGTTCCCATGTGTCCTGGTAGTAGAAGTTTGACCCGTAATAAACCTTTGAAGCTACTTAGCAAAATGTTTCCATAGTATCTTGTAACAGACTGTAAAAATCAAGTCTTTGTGTCCACCCTATTTAAGGCATGAATGATTAGTTTGAATCCACCTATTTTTAATTCCCCACATTGTATGAAAATTTGGAGCTGTAAGATGAGCGGGTTTTTGTTTGTTTTCTAGTGGGAGTGGGGCCGTGCAAAAGGCTGGGTTTTGTTTTCTTGTTGTGCTCTCAGGCATATATTTGAGAAACATTGTCACAATCTACTCTCTTCTTGTAGAATATATAACACACCTAACATGCTATGATCATTACATTCATTAAAAAAATAACTAAGTGGCTTTTTACACCTTCCTTTTTGAGTAAGAGTTTACATTTAATATTGAACTCTACATCTCTAGACCTGTTCCTGTCAGTATGCTGAAAAAACAAGATTCAAGCTTCAGCAGATGAACTAGTTTTTTTTTTAAAAGCCAAGTAAATGGCAAGCTATTCCATTTGATCCTAAATGCTTATTATTTTTTACAAGTTTTATAGAAGTGTTAATTCCTAAGTTGCATAAATTAAAAAACTACTTTCAATCAGTCTCTCAGGCAGTCATTAATGAACAATTGTTAGTAAAATAAATTTGAGGTAGACCTAGACTTTAATACCTGTTCTGTTCCCCGCCTGCTATAAAATCTTAAATTCATAATCCTTAATAATCCTCTTCTCTGTGCCTGTAAGAAGAGAAACACATCGTACAATGAAAGACAAACTCATACATTGTTTTATGCACCAAAACCTAAGTCATATCTAAAGTACTACAACTTTGCAGGACTCTTTAAACTTCCATAAGACTGCCTACTTCAAAATAATGCAAGGATAATAAAATGCAGTTTGTATAACTTTGCCCATTTTGTTAGGTATGTATCATGCCACAGAAAAGCACCACCCGTTTGCAATGAAAGTAACAGCTCACTTTTAATACTAAGAAATACCTACGTAAGAGCAAATACTGGGATTTATCCTCATATACTGTAAATTGATTTCAGTGTATCCACACTGTAGTTGTTACCAACTTAAACATTTACTTCTACTAGAAGCAAAAGAAATCAAGAATCAGACTTAAACTGAAACATTTATTTCAGGTGTACTGCCTTTTGTTATGAAGTAATAAAAAGACAAAATAACTGGATTTTTTTCCAACAAAGACAGGTATCATATCCCAGTAAGCAACTAAGGAGTTAGTGTATTTCCACGCTACAATTTTTTCTTGTTGTTGTTTCTTGTTGGTTTGGGTTGTTTGGTTTTGGTTTTTTTTTTAAACCACGAGTGATAATGAAGAACTTAAAAGTTCAAATCATACTACAGAAAAAGCAAAAACAGACAGATGCTGGGGGGGAAAGAGATAACTTATTAGAAGCTCACATCATAGCTTACAAAATAGCAAAACACTGCATTAAATTCTTCTTTCAAAAAGAGACTCATATTGAACTTCCAGTTAGATAATTCTACCAGTGACAATATTCATCCAGTAAAATGAGGAATCATACTTACTGTTCTAATGTCATCTTCGTAACTAGTGACCTGTTTATAATGGGGAGAGCCTGACAGAATTCTCCAAGCAGATATCCCACAACCAGTTGCTTTAGATACTCCATCTTCATCTGTTTCACAGCCTCCTACAAGGAGAAGTCTGTAAAATATATAAAGGCATATTATGATTTCATATATTGCCACAATTTTTTTTTAACTATCTTAAGTCAGAACTATAGAAGTTTGCTTGCAGTACAAAAAGACTAAGTATAATAAGATACCTCATGGCCCCGATAAGCTTTATCAGTGAATAAACGCCCTGAAGTTTAAACAGACTTAAATATTCCTTGAGTAATACTTGTTATTTGTGGCATTATCCCTATCCATTCTCATCTCTAGCTTTCCAAATAAGGCATAATTCCCAACATTTAAAATAAAATGTTTGGCTACAAATTTGAGTTTCTCTCCCCCGCCCTCAAAGAATGACAACAATTACAGCTTAGGCTTATGAAAAGTTCTGGTCATTCTGTTTCCATTTATTTAGATGTGGTACAAAAGCTACTTCTCTTTTATTGAGGAACGAAATGTGTCAAGGTTTTTCAGTTTTGGTTTCTAAAGCCACTCCGCCAATTATAAGTGTGCATGCAATAATTTTGTTACACATAGGAGACGATATTTTAAAAACTTTGAGGGAACTCCTACAATTACTGCTGATTACCACTAAAATGTATCAAAACATTTGCCCTTTGAGCCCTTTCACCTTACTAACAAGCAGTTTTATCTTGAACTGATGATTACTTTTATGAAAACTTTGAAAACAGATGTTAAAGTTTGTTTGGAAGCATCATTTTAGTGAACAACTCATCAAAAAGTAAAGCATCTGCAAAAAAGGCACAGATTGGAAAAGCCAGAAGTTCAGCCCTGGAACACTCCTTTATCAATTTTCAGAGTCTGCATTACTATTGAAATGCTCTACCACCTAGCGGCTGACACTTATATAGCTCTCAGCTGTGATTCGAGTGAACTTCACAAGATTTCCTGCAAAAGTCAACTGAAAGAAAAAAAGAAGAAAAAATATTTCCTTCCACGTTTAATCCTATTTAAGAAGTCAGTAAAACTTAAACATTCCTAGGTATCATGCTATTCACAAACATACAGCAAGATGATTTATACCATGGATGCTTACAGTCGGTTAAGGTTCTTAAGAGTTTTAGTTATTTTGTGGTGTAAAAAGTTGCCTAAGATAGCAAAACAGAACTCACTTTCACCGTTTTCCTCAAAAACAGCAACAGGAGAGTCTCAGTCTACCATCATCATAATTAACAGGAAAATGGGTAATTTTGCATTGTTCTTACAATCAGAAAGTAAAGCATAGCACAGCTAAGTGTAATTACTTCTCCCTTAAGGAGGTGCTGTTTAACTTTAGAATATGTAAAGTTTCTGGCTAAGCATCCATGATGCAGTGGTTTCTTGCTGTAGTATACAAAGAAGAAACCATGTCATCATTTATGGAACAGATGGATTCCTATCAGAGCCAAGGAAATCTACCATGAGTAGCCCAGATTGTATTTCATACTCCTTAAAACTGGTAACATGAATAGCATGTGGAAGCAAATGTGCATCTTGAGTAATTAGGATACATTTTTTGGTAGCAATAACATAGGAAAAAAAGCAGACATAAAATTCACCTATCATAGCTTTCTGTAGATACTTAGCAAAGCAACTGGCTTATGAAGATGACAACAATTAGCAAAGCATGGTATTAGACAACCAGTGAGAGAACTCCAACACAAACACAGCAGCAAAGGAGGACTATACTTCAGCATTATATGGATTGCAGAAGAAACTTCACCATAAATACTACTTGTTAAAGAATACCACTGTTGCTCAGTAGGCACAGCAATCCCGGTGTTAAAATATCAAAGAACCCCTACAGTGTATACCTCTTTTCTGAACAAGCTAGTAATATAAGACTGCATTAAGCCTTTTATGCGACAAACTTTACATCTTAAATGAACCCAAGTTGCTTTACATTTTAACAGTTTCCAATCAACACCAACAGTTTAGTTTTGATAGTGGTTGTTCATTTTGATCAATTTGTCAGACAATTTTCAAGTAAATATTTGGACAGGAACTCAGAGGAACTTACCAAGACACCACTTTAACCCAAAATACCAGTAGGAGTACTTTGTTCTGGAAGTCATACTGAGCATGAGCTCGATCTGAGGATGTCTCTGGTACCAGGACTCTTAAAGACTACAGGGGTTGGTTAAAAATAACAGTAATGGAAAGGTAGACATTGAAAACCAGAATATTTAAGCAATTCCATACTCAAGCAACTGAGGAAATCAGAAGCAATAAGCAGGACAACATAGCAAGTTTAATTTCATTCAACTTTGGGACATCAACAAATACTAGAAACTACTTGAACAGTTTGTTATTCTTTCATGAAGAAAGTGACTTTAACTGAGGAAGGCTTGGAAGGAAGAACATCGATCCTTCAGGAACATGGAAAACAATAACACATGAGGTACAGCCACCAACGAACAACAGTTCTCAGAACTACACAAAATATTTTAGTATCAAATTTTCTGCTGATACTGGGGAAAAGTGCACTTGGGAAGAGAAAAATTTCACAGATTAAATGTCATATACTTAATAGTCCATTAGTTTGTTTCCCCTCTGCATATTTTTTATTCTCCTTCTCCCTGACATTTCCATTCTGCAACTTTCCTCTGCCTACAATTGTTCTATTGGAGAAGCTCAACACACTGTCACTGACCAAAGAACCTAAGAGTTGCCCTCAACTCATACAAAAGCCATCTTTTAGACATGCTACATAGTTCTTCTGAGGAACTTCACTTAAAAACAAAGAAGTAACAAGTTTAAGTGTCTTGCAGCACACACCCCTACCAAACAAATGAACTTTCAGCAGAGACATAGCACACCACATGAAATTCCCTGTAATGACTCAAATAAGTATTTTGCTTTAAAACCTATCTACCCTGTTGTACATGATGAAGTTTATGTCCATTTTAGCTAGCGAAGAATAAACATGTCAGGGTACTCGCATCTGAGCACACAGTCTACTATCAGTGAACATGAAATCACATCTTAAACCTCTGAAAGATGTTGGCAAGGTCAATCATTACATGTAAGTGATGAATTTCCTAACTTATTTTTAGAACAGAAAGCAAGTTTCACATGTGTCTCTTTCACAGCCTGACCACGAGGAAAGCTTTAAAAAAAAAAAAATTAAAAATCAGTAAACAAGAACTTCACAAAACTGCTAAAACACAGCTGTCAATTCCTAATAGCCAAGAGACAGCAGGCATAATCTTCTGGAAAATTAATTTATCTATAGTCTTGTGCATCCATAGGCACCTAAATTCTTCCATAAGCTCCAGCTTCCATTGAAATTTTTAATTCAGTGGCATGTTGCAACAGCAGCAATGACTAGAACTCAATTACAATTGACCACACTGTGCCAGAGGTGACTAAGAGACAAATAGTAGCACAAAGACCAAGAGAAGAATTGTCAATAATAGTGACAGCAGTAGCTCCAAAACTGCCTGAACAAGCTCTCAAAAACTCCATCAAGATACATCTTTTCAAAGAAATTTTGGAAAAACTGTCACATACAGTGCAACATATTTATAATTCAGAAGCATTTTTTAGGGTAAATGAAACTCAATGACAGCTGGAATGAAGATGTCATATCAGTTTAGACACACACAAAACACACAACCTCAAGACAAAAAGCCTTTTCCCAGGACTGCAGAGAAATTCATCATGGCAGCACATACTTAAAATTTTAAAAAGCTTTTCAGAGAGCA
This sequence comes from Buteo buteo, assembly GCF_964188355.1. NCBI lineage: Eukaryota > Metazoa > Chordata > Aves > Accipitriformes > Accipitridae > Buteo > Buteo buteo. The sequence continues at coordinate 13,612,615 of NC_134187.1, read as the reverse complement.
AAATGCAACAGCAGGGACAGAAACTATTAAGATGAATAACACAAATGGCATCAAAAGAAAATGAAAGGTACCCCTGAGAGCCTCAGCAAAGATCTGGCCTTGTTTACCAATTATTTTTTCAGGACTAGACAGGAGATGACTCCAAAGTAACAAGTTGACAGGTAGTCTTGAAGCAGCAACAGGACAGGTTTTTTTCCTGGGTTTTTTTTGTGGGTTTTTTTTTTATTTAGTCTCAGTCTGAAGAAGATGATACCATGCCAACAACTTTTTTTGTCCCAGTAATGTGAAAAACTACTTTGCCTGGTCAAATACTTGGGTTCTCAAATCACACCATACTAGCTGTAGTTTTATGCCACTCGGGATCGATCACAAAGAAACATTAACTTAATATATGACACTTAACAGTAACTCCCTAGAAGGGAACATTTTGTGTATCACGCTGTTATAGACATCAAGATCAATGCAACATCCTTTAGTGCTCAAAATCTTAAATAATTTTTCTTCTTACGTATGTTTTCTACACAAAGCACAGCTAGCATGCAGCAGTTTGTGCAGTTTGTTTCTGGGCTCTGTTTCTAGACCCTTTTAATCTTCTAAGTACTTCTGTGATCATCAGAGGGCTCCTGGGAACTCTTTGAGGAACTTCACAATGCCTGCCATTGCCAGGAAGAGCGAGCTAGCTAGCAAGCTCTTAGAAGCTTTTAACAAGGTCTGCCAGCTGTTCCTGATCAAAGGGTGCTTTGAGCTTTTGTTCCAGCTGACTCCTGATTAGTAAGGGTCAAGAACCCTTTCAACAAGTCCTAGAAAAAGACCTATGTGAGTGCCAGGCCTAGAGCACAGCCAATAGGTGCAGCATTTTGTGCAGCAGTTGGCAGAAAATGATGGCCTGAAACTCTCTCTGTACGCGTTCTCAGCAACTGTGGTGACGTGCTGCCAGGCTCAGTCCCCAGCACCCACTGGGGCAGCTACGCAGCACGTCAGAGGCCTTCACAAAGACCACGCTCCTCAGGTAGGATACAGGTGTGCAGGTCTTGGACTGCAGGGACGTGGCTCCAAGCAACCTGCTCTAGTTGACCCTGCTGTGAAGGGGAACGGATTAGATGATTTCTAGAGGTTCCTCCAGTCTCAAAAAATGTCTGCCCTTGCAGTACCTCAACTGTACTCTATTTCAAAGGTTTGTACAAAGTTGGGATGAAGATAACTAGTATAATAATGGTCTCAAGAACAGCAAGTTCAACTGAGGCATCCAAGAAAAACTTGAGACTTCTGTGCAATTCCTGATTCATCAATTTTGGTACAACAAGCAAATTCCAGCTGAATTTAAAATCCTTTATCTCGACTATAGTCATCACAAATTTTAGGCTCCAATATCAAACATTTTCTGTAGCAATTGCAGATAACCCTGAAGTAAGACATTCTGCTCCAGATTAAGATACTCAAAATAAGCAGGTGTTGAACCTTCCATTAGAGCCTACATAGAGCTCACACTGGAGCAGACATTTACGTTTTGTCAACTAAAGTGCACCATAAATTCCATCATAAATGAAGGCTGGATCACATGAGAATACCAACATTAGGCATCTAAATTAAGGTATATAACACTTTTCAACAGCAGTGAAACTCATTATTAGACTTTTTCCCAAAGCTATTTTTTCAAGTTTTCCTACAGATTCAGATACATTCCCTCTTTGCAATTATCATATATCTAGTTGAAAAATTAAGTATATTAAGTTCGTCAGTGCTATTTCACTGCACTGTAATAGGTAATGAGCAAATATGTTGTAATATAGAGTGCAGTAAGTCAAGGCTTACAAGCAGTTGAAGATAGACCAGTATAACTTCACCATCTGAAACAAAGTGAAATGCAAGAAAGCACAAAGTAACAAAGTTGAACTTCTGTGATCAAAGTTCACGTTATTGAAAATTAAAACTTTGAAATGTTCATATGTTATCTACAATTGTCTTTAATGCACAATTTAAGAAAACTGCCTCCCTTCAACTCCTTCTGTTTTTTTTTTAAATAAAAAGACAATTTCAGCAAAAGACTCTGCTCATGAATTTAAGAGTTCCCTAATGTCAAATTTAGAAGTTTTCTAGCACAGAGTAAATTCAAAACAGAAAAGACTTGTGTACATGAAGGGCAAAACATCGGTTCTTTCTGCTTTGCATCCATTCCATCCAATTGTGCATTCTTTCAAGTGTCAATTTTTCAACTTTACTAAGTCAACTGGCTGCACATAGCAGGAGATAGTATGATCACAGGGGACTCCACCTGACTATTTTTATTTTCATGAAATGAGTCATAATATTTCCTGGTAAAAACAAGCAATTTCTGTATGTGTATGCCACACACATTAAACAAACTTATTACTTCAGCAGCACATATAACCACATCTTTTTGTGTAAGGAAAGGGTATTTCTCCCCCTAGAAAATATGGAATATAGAAAACAAAATACCAAAAAATAGTCAACCATAAGCTTCCATAAAAAGGTAACTTTAATTACTAACATTCTGAATAAACTGTTTTAAGCACAAAACCAGCATTGCCTCCTGCTCTTTTACTTCACAATAATATGAAGTTTTAAAAAACAGGTTAACCTAAGATCTTATAAAAATAGTAGGAAAAACAAAGCTATTACTTCTCTTGGAGGTGGCAGGAAAGAAGAAAAACAAAACTTCAAATTTTTCCTTTTTTTTCCCCCTCTCCTCTTTTAAACCTCTATGGCGAGAAGTTGCCATTAGCGGACACAAAGCAATGTCCATACTAGTTGGTTGACAACTACACCAGCTGATTTTCTGCATATTGTCTTGTTAACGGGTTCATCCATTATAAGAGTGTAACAGTTCTGACATCATTTACTCAGAAACACACCAAATATAAAAAGCAAGTACATCATCTATTATAATTGTCAGAATAATTATTTGACCATACTTTGAATATTAACCAATATTCTTTGCAATACTCATCGTTATAATAAATCTACTTCTTAATATTAGGAGCAGAAAAGATAACTTTGGAAACAAGTGTCAAGAATCATTAACACTGGTCTGATCAAAGGAAAGAATTAGTAGGTTCTGTTGTCTGGTCAGATAGTGCTACCAAACCTCCATAATCCACACCTATTACCTCAAAACTCTAGATTTAGTATACTGAGTATTAATTATGTGGAATTACTAGGTATGAACTAGGTAAAAAGAAGAAACCATACTCAAAATTAATCTCTAAAAGTAATAAGCTAGAAGAAAACTACTTCTCATTAATAACCATTTTTTTCCCTGAGAGAGCTAGGACAGCTTGCTTAATATTGAAGAATAAGGTTTTAAACAGTGAGTTTCTTCTGGTATTCTACAGCCAAGCCTAATTGCCATTTGAAACAATACAGTGATATAACATATTGCACTGACAAATTCAATCCTAGCCAATCTAATAGAAGAAAAGTTTCTGTAAGGAAGTTTAGTTCCTACAACTGAAGAGAAATAGAAAAGTAAGTTGCTGAGTTTATCTTGCTATAAAACAAGTAGATATTAAAAAGGTAGACACATTTTTAACATAAAGTAATTGGCTAACCAGGACTTATTCCAACTACATCTGGTTCAAGAGCAGGCAGTCAATTAGTCCATCTTTCAAGCCTCGCATCTGTACCCAACACATTACTAATAGAGAAAATGCATCACAAGACAACTCCACATACCAAAGCCTGGCAGTTCCAGTCAGAACACTAGGGAAAATGGGCTGGCCAACAAGTCCAGAAATCAAATCCAGACAGAAAAAAAACCAACCAAACTTATACATCAGCCTTTATCCCCATCAAATTCAGAAACACCTTTTGAAGCTACTCCTGATGTTCTAAAAGATGCTGCTTATGCAAGATACTCAAACAGTAAAGGACATAATCTGATTTTCATTGTTCCATCAGTAAAGTGAGATGACCAACTAGAGTTTCTTTCATAGGTAAAATGATACATGACTTGTTATTACTTAGTCACTAAATACCAATATTAAAAGAGTTTTTTTTTCCTCTCTCTTTATCCAGCATGTTTATTTTGTCACTTTTGCTCATAAGTTCCATATTATTGGCAGGTAGCAACCAGAACACTTACTTGTGACCAGGATGATAAATGACAGTAGTTATTCCATGGGCATAATGGCTGCTAAAGCTGAAACTATGACTTTCTTGAAAGCTTTGATTTGTTCCAACGCTAAGTATGAGGAAAAAAAATACATACATTATTTCAGATTTAGTTTCTTTAAAGAGTAGAAAGAATTCCTTTGAAGTTCACTGTGCCTTCTCAAAGCAAGTCAAAATTTATGCTTACCTTACAAGATAACTTCTTAGTTCTCCACGATAATTAACGACAAGCAGTTCGGCTGACCATTGGGCACTTGCTTTGTATTCTAGAAAGATCAATCCAGCAATAGCATAACTCAGATCTCCTGGAAAACTTGCTGTCTTTACCCAAAAATGCAGGCAGACATTGAGAGAGAAACAGGATGAGAGAGAGAGAGAGGGTGGGGTGGGGGAGAGTGTCTATGTTACTGAAAGAACTAGGAAGTTAAATTTACTATATTGTATAAAAATGTATTAAAAAATAAAGTTTCATAGTTTGTATCCGTAACAAAATACACTTCCTTTCATCTTGATTTTGAAAAAAATCTTATTACTATAAAGTCTGCAAAGGCAATATATTAAGGAAATACACTTGAGCCACCTTCCCAAATATTGGTCTATCAGCAACATTTCTTGATTTATAAGTGACTCTGCATATAAACTGCAGATTTGTAATCTGCTACTACAAATTGTAATTATTTCCACACCTACTAATTAGGTGATTCTATACTTTTCACAATCTGATGTACCTGCAGATCTACCACAATTCTAAGAAAAAGAAAAGAAAGATGAAGATTCTGACTAGATACAACAGCAGAAAGGATATGCTTTGCAAGTGCTACACGTGACTGAAGTTTAACTATAATATACCCATCAAATGATAAACACTTCATGGTACATTTCTGCATGGTATTCATACTGCAAGCCTTTACACCAAAGTAAGCCATGATTAAAATAAGTCCAAAGAGCAGAAATTACCCTTTATCCTTACAAGAAGTTCTACTACATTCATATTTAATCTAAGAGAGCACTTACCGGTGAAATGACCAAAAGCTCACTACCCATTAGGTCAAATACTCTCACTGTTCCAGTGCTTTCAGCATAAGCAAGTAACGTACAATCATGACTCCATGCCACTCGCCTCCACTGAGGGTTAGGATCCTTTGGCACTATGAAAAAGGAAGTAAGCTATTAAAAAGTGGAATAGAAATAGAATTCCTTAAACAGAACAAAGAGTCAAAAAAAATGCAGGGTACCTACCATGATTACAGGCTTATCTCAGAGAAGAAAAAAAAAACAACAACAAAAAAAAAAACAAAACAAAAAAAAAAACCTCACACACCACCTCCAACAGCTGCTCCCAAACTCACTAATTTTAACTATCATTTCATTTCACATTCAGGTTTTCTATGTTAATCATCATGAAAAGAAGAGGGGAAGGGAGGGTAATAGAGCTAGTCACAAAGCAAAATTATTGATTCTTCCCAATGCTTTTAAGAAGTTACAACATTATCTTTAAAGTATACCAACACCACCACTTAGCAATGCATGAATAATAAACAATGATGACATTAAGTAATGATGTAGAGGTTGCCATATTGTATACCTTGACATTTTCCAACTATGGATCCAAAGTCATCTTTTGCAGACCTGCAGAAAAAGACTCATAAGGATTTAAATTGGAAAAAAACCGCTATTCAATTTTCCAGAATAAACAGAACGCTATAAAAATACTCTAAGTGCACAATTCAAAGGCCTGCATGTATTTAACTACTTGTTCAAAAAGGCAGATAGTAGCCTTCACCCTTAGGCAGCTGCAGTAACTAACAATAGTATTTTAGAAACCCTCCTCCCAATGGATAAATACTAATATCCCTCATTTGGTAGTAATGCTGTTCAAAATAGGATATCAGCACTCCAGAACTTCAGCATGTAACTTTAGAAAAAAAACACCTAGTCAGTATTCTCTAGGTTACAATTCTAGAAACAATGCAAGAATATAGTTACATTAATACACTTGAAACACAAGATTTATTTTATAGTCCATAAGCTGACATTTATGGTGTTCACACCACTTCCGACTGAACAATTTTCATACACTTGCTTCTTTTACATATAAATAGAAGGTCTGACCTTCTAGCAAATGGATTTTTGTGATGCAAGTAAACACACTCAATCAAGACCCGTTCTACAGCTAAATGTGTTCTTGAACTGGCAAAGGAGAGCTTGTTGTTAGAGAGCGGAAGAAAAAGGGAAAGTATCAGTCTTTACGGCCATCCACATTACTTGTAAAATAACGTGAAATATTATACATGCCAGCTACTCTACAAAGAAGCAGAATACTAGCTCCTTGTCCCATTTATTAGGAGAGCATTTCTAGGGGGAACAGAAAGGCAAAGGTTAGAATGACCATGATTTGGGTTTAGTATTTTGAAGCATCTTGATTGTTTTTCTTTCACATCTTGAAAAAAGAGAGATACAGATAGATACTTATATAAATTTCTCTATAATATTTATAATTGGGGGTTGTTGAGGGGGGTGTTTCTGTTTTTTTTGAATGGGGACCGGCCAAGAACTAAGAAGAAATAGATGGCTTCTGCTTTTTAAGTGATAATACGTTTTAAGATTATTCCACAGATTACTTTCACAATATATAACATTCCAAAAAAACCCCAGAAAAATCTTTAAAAATATGGTTAGTAAATAACTAGAAACACTGTCTCAGAACTCCACAACTGTGGTCATGAAGCAATAGATAATACTAAGTTACCTGATTTCTACACATTGGTCTTGAACAACTGCCAACAATTTACCATTGCTGAAAGAGAAAAATACAGGTGTGAAAGTTAATTTAAAGTCCAGTCCTTACAGAATGTGAATCAGAGCTCTAGGTGCTTTTCTGCAAGGTTAGATATAAATTCCTTCTTTCATAATCAAAACAAATTGGGAAATATCAATTTTTATATCAAAAAACCCCAATGCTATAATAAGATTCCCTTCATGTCACTGAAATGTATCTGTCACTCTTTTCTAGTAGCACTAAGAAAACAGAAACAATGTCTAAAATCTTGCTGCAGGGCAGATCAGAATCAGATGTTGCTTATGGATAATTTTGTAACAGCAGAATCTAAAGTAAGTTACTTTGTCTCCTTAGGAGCAGGTCTCCTGTTTTTGTACCTAACATACACCATTGCAACTGGCATGTTGTGCATCAAAAGCAATCATCACTTCCCTCAAACAATCACCACCTCTCTCAGCAGTAGAGCTCTTGCTGAACCACTGATCATATTCAGCAATAAAACATAATAAACTAAAACATTCCATGCTACGTCCATGTCATTGAATCATTTTTCTGTACATATTTATGCTTATTTTTAAAAGCCAGTGATCTCACTGATGCTGCTAAAATTACTGCAGAACAGTTTGTTCTAGCCTTGGAACTCTCACTTCTCCTCTATACATACAACAGCAGACAAGGGTATGCATTCACCTTCCACAATTTTTAAAATATGCAGTTTATATTACATATTCTGCCAAGTTATAGGTCTTTAACTGATCAAATTCAGGACTTGAGTTTGAGAACAATTGCACTGCAAGCCACTTTGCCTCAAAAGCTAGAAGGACATGCAGACCTGAGTGAGAGATCCATTAAATGAAGGGAAGAGGTGTGGAAGCCCCTAGGTAGCAGAATGACCTTTCTTTCCCAAGGCTACCTGTGAAAGCCTCCAGTATTTCTCTTGACCAAAAAGAATAACATGACTTTAGCACAGTATTAACTCAGCATTGTTACCAATGGGGACGGCAAGGGGAGGGGAGGAAGCATTAATACATTTGCTACTGCCAAAAATGGAAAACGTGTAAGCTGGTTACCTTGCAAGTACTAGGTGCCAGTTTATCTGCTTATTAACTAGACGAACCAGTCCAGTGGGCAGAGAAAACTTTGCAGGGCTGAAACAACAAAAACATTAGGCTAAATCAGAACATACACCTAACAAAAGCAATACCTGAGATACACATGCCAGGTGACCTAGCTTTAAGGCAACCAGCAACCACCTGGGAGTTTTTAGGAACCGAACATGAATCAACACTGCACCCTGCCAACAACAAAGGCTAACAACATCCTTGTTTGCATTAACAGAATAAAACCACATATTAAGGGAACTGATTATTTTTACTCATCACTCTTTATACTCTGGTAGCAGCCACTTTTGGGCCCCCCCATTACAAGAACACCACCAATAAACTGGAGGGCCACCAAGATGGTCAGGGGACTGGAACACTTGCCCAACAAGGAGATGCTGAGGGAATTGTACTTGTTTAGCCTGCAGAAGGGAAGGTTTCAGGGGACCAAACAGCAGTGCTCTGATACCTAGCAGATTACCACAAAGATGGGAGCCACTGAGGTGCATGGCAAAAACACAAGAAGCCATAATCAATCCTTTGGTGGACTTGGCAGTGTTAGGTTAACATTTCGACTCAATGATCTTAAAGGTCCTCTCCAACCTAAATGATTCTATGATTCTAAAACAGAGAAGGTTCCAAGCTGACATAAGGAAGAGAATTCTTCACCATGAAGACAGTCAGGCACTGGAACAGGCTGCCGAGAGAGTCGTTGGGCTCTCCATCCTTTAAGCTTTTCAAGACCTAGCTGGACAGAGCCCTAAAGAACCTAGACTGAATTCGATGTTCTCCCTGCTTTTAGTAGGGCTTTAAACTAGAGGCCTCCCAAGCTCCCTCCCAAATGCTTTTATTAAATACATAAAAATAGCAACTAGAATAAATTATAAAAGTTAGAAATCAGACTTTAAATCTGATTATGGAGGGGATAGGAAGAAAAATAAGTTAATTCTGTCTGCAACTGAGTCCTTACAACTACACTTATATGATGGTATGGAGCCCATAAACACCACCAACCCCCACCCCCCAAAAAGGGGGGAGGGGGCACAAAATGAAGTATAACACCAGCAATAGGGAAAACAGCATTGCCTGCTGAATTCAAGTACAGTACTGTTTCACACGGAGCCACATTAACGTTTGTTTCCATATATCTCAAAACCAACAGAATACCCCTGAAAAGGGAGAACTGATAACTTCAAACCTGCCAAGTACATCAACAGAGTAGTATAACCACAGAGCTGAAATTCTCTGGGAACAGTGTATGTTTATGCAATCACTTAAGTGCCTTTTGAATCAGAAGCTAAATTTATAAGTGGCATGAGTGTTGGTCAACTAGTTATCAAGCTTTTTGTGTGACAGTTTGAATTGTCAAGAAAAAAAAAAAATCCAAATTATTACTCCAAAGGAAGCAAGTCCTGCCATGCCATCATACCTGTCATTGAGGCTTAAGGAAAAAAAAAAAAAAAACAAACCACCAAACAGCTTCACTTGCAATATCTCAGTTGGGAGTGGGGAGGACAAATATGTGTTTTGAGAAAGACGATGTTCCAACTGCAAGTTTATTTAGGCTTCTGATAAAAGCAAAAAGTCAAACTAGTATACACCAGTTCTTTTCTAGATAGGCTTCAGCTGCAACTCAAGTGGTTACAACTTAAATTTATAAAAAGAGAATATTCTAAGCATTGCTTGGACAATATTCTAAACAAGTGTTCAATTTTACTCTCATTAAAAATAACATTCCATCAAATCAAAAAGCTATAAAAATATTATCAAATAAAAAGATAAAGCATCATTTCATCAAACCTACCTGTACCAGATGTACCGAAGCAAAAATAATGCAGGACCTACAATGGAAAGAGGCAAAAATTACACCTCTAGCAATTTCCACACTCCAGCTTACTGCACACAGAATCTCAGAAATTCTCACAAAAGGTATTATGGGAAAAACCCTCTATCCTTGGCCACCGAATTCTTATATTAAATACAAATGGCAGATAAAAAAAAAAAATCACTACACGTTTCTGGAAATTCTACGAGAAATTCCTACTGGATGAAAATGCAATCCCGTTTACTGTATAAAGCAAGTGTTGAACGGCAACGTAATATAATCAGAATGTGAACCTTCCTTATAGAATTGTCTAAGTAGCAAACAGCGCGATGCAAAAACTGGTAGAGAAAAACACCTCAACAACATTTTGCAAAACTCAGAGCTTCTAAACTTCTTAGATGTATGGTTTATTAGTTTGTCCCAATAAGCTAATAGAGACAAGAAAGGTCACAAAAATGACACAAAAATTACATAGCGATATTGATAATCAGAAAACATCTTCCTGAAAACACAGCCTGCACTCTATTTCCGTTATACTAGCCACCCTAAAGTGCAGAAATTGTAAATTTTACAAGCAATCACACATCATTCTTATGAGTCACAAACATAAGAATAAGTAATATTTACCTGTAATTGCTCTAGTGATGATAAATGATGCACCATGTTTTCTGTTGCCTCTTGGCTGCAAATACAACAATAATGGTCAAACACTATGTTATACATTTTAACTTAAATACAACATTCATACATATGTTCACTGATTAAATTTAAGTTGCCTGCTAGCCCACAAGTTCCTTATGTATTTTCTATTACTTGCAACTTCATACAGTGAGTAATTTAAGTGCATAAGCTAAAAAAGGCTATAAAGCCAAATATTTTAAGTGCCAAGATGTAATAAACAAAACGTACTACAGATTGTCTATTGATTCAGCTTTGCCTTGATCTTTGGGTAGTAACAGAAGACATTGACTTCTGATTATGTACTCCTGTAAGGTATTATAAATCATTCTTTCTATGCCAAATGAATGCCAGATTGATCTGTAACGCCCAGGGGGAGTCAAAGCAATTGGTGTTCAACATATTACGCTAATATATAACTGCTAAACTACATAAAGACTGCTCATGAAAGCTTCAGAAATATTAAGAAAAACAAAGAACTTCTTAAGAAAAACTCTTTTTGTGTCAATTTGTACTAGGTAACACAGCCACTCAGATCACCACCTCTACTCCATACAGTCTCACATAGCCTTTCCAGCAGCCCTGCTCTACCTAAGGCGGAGGGGAACAACTGCACTCACTATATAAATGAAAGCACTCTCCAAACACAGAAAAAGAAAATACAAAACAACATAGGATGCATATTCTTAGTTATAAGAAGAGGTAAAATTATTTGCCAATAAGAAAGTAGGAAAAAGGCATTAAACTGAGAAGACAATAAAGATAATCAATAAGCAAGGCATGACACACAACCTTCAAAATAAGCAGTCATGCTTATACTTTTCTAGCGAAAATATTAGAGAACCACAAACTGAGCACTGGAGTAGGTAATGAATTAATTTCCTCTTCCCTTCAGTATAGAATACATAAAGCAGATCATTACTTGTTAACTGAAATATTTAGATCTCTCACTGCAAGTTACAGAGCAGCAAACACTGAAAGACACACAGATTTATCAAAATTCCGGAGTAAGTAGATGTTTAAGAAAAAATATTTGGGCTCCCAAATTTAAGTTATTGAAGTAAAGATTAGCAGTTTTCTATGCAAATTTTGCAGCCCAGAAATAGTCTTTCAAATAATCAGGCTGTCATCTCGTACCATGTAAGAAGCCAGCACAGCTGTACTAATAGATAATATTCCAAATTCAGGTGGATCAACCAAGAAATAACAAGGCATTACAGTAAAATATGTGAGAGCATAAATTATTTCTTACAGCTATAATAGAACCTCAGGGAGAGCTGCAATTTCCTAGGAAGGTTAAAAGCAGAGCTTGTTAAATTTTTTGGATTAAGAAAAGTTCCCAGTAAAAACATTTCCAAAAATTGCTTATACCTCTTCAGAATTTTTTTTGAGTATTCTTAGTGTCCACTCCTGAGCCTAAACTACCGGTTCCTACTTGGCCCATCCTAAAACCCTTCACAAAGCTGATATACTGTTTTACTCTGAAGACCTGAATCTTACTTTTTGTAATATATTCCTATCACCTCAGCAACACCAATGGCTACCAGATCTGCTATACTTCTTTTTAATTCATTCCCATTTGGGAAAAAAAACTTCAAGTTCTCCTTCGCTAGAGCATTCCAGAAATAAAACCTAAGTAACTTCCTTGCTGACAGGACACCCACTTGGTTTTGGATTTTGTTGCACACCCAGCAAGCCTGCAGGAGGTGGGGAGAAATTTTGGGGGAAATCTCAAAACACTAGATAGCAAAGAAAAAAAACCCCACAGAATCAAGTGATACATTCAAGAGATTTCAGAAGATAGACAGTACTTGTCTACGGAGAAAAGGAAAAGTTCAGTCTGCCTGTATTTCCACAAGTGATTCCATGAGTCCTCCCCTGCAACCTCCTCCATAACCACTGCCTCATTCACTATTTTCACTGATCAGCTACTCAGTAATTCCTTTTTTTCTCATTATATATTTTGGGGTTCCCAAACAGTGCATTATATACCATCACATCAATACACTGAATACAGACTGCTTGATTTCCACACCACGCTCTTCTCCAGCATTGTCAGTTCCTTGAATGTGTCCTTTACAAATATCTGTTATTTCCCTCCCCCCATAAAATTCTTCTTGGGAAATTCAATACAGGTGAATGCAAATTCTAATAAGAAGTAAAATTAAAGCTAATTTGGTGTCCAACTTCATAAATCTATGCCAGTTTTATCAGTGTCTTGAATTCAACATGATTTTACGTGCTCATCACAGGATTCATCTTCCAACAGTCATAATTACACTTCTAAGTGCTCAGCACTCTGCAATTACACATGAATCATCCCAACAAAAAATAAAAGTCAATAGAGACCTGTGAAAAGTTTAAGGCCTTGCTTTGTATCCTAGAAGACAGCATAGGAAGACATTTAATTTCATTTCCCAGTGCAGCATTCAACTTCCTTGCCCTTTCTCCTGTCCCTCACCTTACTCATTCCAAACCATTCAATTCTATAAGAAGTAAGGCAGGGAGTGTTTTGTGACTTTTTCTGAAAAGTGTGAATAAGGCAGGTTTAAGAGAGACAGATGTTCCAAAGGGAAAGTCACAATCACGTAAATAATATCACTGTTAAGGCACCTTAAGGCAAAAACTGAATCATGCTGACAATCATGCCTATGAATGTCAGAGTAAAAATCAAATTTCCCACTAAAACTGTAAAAAAGAATATCAGGAGTGTCCTTGGCTACTGACAGTCTTCAAGAAGGATGTAAATCCAAACTATGAGGTGTAATATTTTCAAGCCTTCTTATTTCTGTCATGCAAAACAGGAATTATCTTTAAAATAAAGTAAATCGGCAAGAAAAAAACAAGTTTAAAATAGCTTGTATCATTTGCTGAAGTTAACAAGCAGAATTCTATGATGTTTAGAAATTCTGACCACCAGGGCAGATGAGGACCGTCAGATTGAGCTTCCACTATCACTTTAAATTGGCACAACTGCATGCTGCCACTAAACGGAGGTCTCGCACTTTGCTCAGCTTTGATTGACATATTATTCACCCCCCTCGCTACCTACATGAGTACTAGGGTGACTACTCAACAAAAGGAAATGAAACAACACAACTGTTTCTCAGACTAATCAGTTCTTTAACCAACATACCATACAACTTCAAGAATACTAATGGCAGCGGAAGAGAAGGGACACCTGTCAGAAACGTGCCCCCTTAACACCGTTGTAGGGTCACAGTCTCATGCCACCACACCTAAGTCCTCCTCATGGTTTGCAGATATATAAATCACATTCATATGTTACTAGAAACAAACACTATTTACCATCTCCCAAAACAAAGTTAAATAAAAACAGGTGCAACTGTCTACTCACCTATATCAGCAATCTATGAAGTTAGTAATTGGTAACACTGCAATCGTTTTCCAAACACCTACCCCTGTTGCTGCAACTGAGGATTTACAGATCAAGAGAAACAAAATAAAAAAAGGCTTTCTGATAAACAAAAACTATTTTTATGACAATGGCTTTAGTAATTATGAGCGGGTACATTCTTCCACCCATGATGTTTTTGCATCTTCTCTGTTCAGATGTTCTCATTAAGCACTAAACTTTGTTAAAACAGTTCCATAAACTACTTCTAGTGGGAAATGCGTTAACACCTGCAGTGGACTTGAAAGCCACTACAAGAAAAAAATAAAACCACATTACTTGCATCCTTTATGTCCAAATCAGCCAAGAATAGACACAGAGGCAGCTAGCTCAGCACATTGCAGGCGAAAAGATTTAAAAGCAAAGATGAAAGAGCTTCTCAGCTTTTCCACTGACCCATGAAGAACAGAAGCAAGCAAAAAGTTGTAATACAAGAACAATGCCTTCTGATCCTTCAAGCTTTAGCATTCATTCGTGTGCCTTGTAGACACGAAGTGATATACTTCTCCCTTTTAGCCCACCCCTGAAAATCCAGATGCAACCATTATGATACACAAATCTAGGGAGGGAGCTTGTTTTCCTCATGCAAGGTAAGCTCGATAAAGACCTTGTTTTCACCAGGACAGCTTCCAGCGCTCTCGGTCCAGCCGTTTCTGGAGACGAGACCCGGACTTCATCACCGCCTCCCTCGTACCAGCTCAACAGTAAAACCTGGCACACACCGTGCACAAGTAATGACCGAGAGCGACCTCGAGGCATCGCAGCCGGCACAAACGAGGGTGCCAACGTAGAAATTCGGTGACACAAGACCGTGACGCGGCAGCACGACCGCAGGGATGCCGTTTGTGCTAGACCCCGCTGCCCTCCCGGCTCTTGCGCCCATCGGGGACGGAGCGGGCAGGCCGGCGAGCCGCCCTGGAGGCAGCAGCCCGTCTCCACGGCCCCTCAGGGCCGGCGGCCTCCCCCCGCCCCGGGCCGCCCGGCCCCCGGGGCGCATCCCCGCCCGCGCCTACGTGGCCGGTCAGCTCCCCCGCACCCCGGCCACGCCGCGGCGACACGCACCTGCACCTCCGTCTCCGGAGGCCACTCGGTGTTAACCAGCAGGTCGTACAGGATATTCTCCTCCCCGTCCTCCTCCTCGCCGGCACCGGCCATCCCCTCCTCTCTCGACGCCGCTCCGCCGCGCTCCCCGCCGGCGGCGGCCATGCCGGCCTGGTCCCCACCCACCGACCCAGCCAGCGCCGCGGCGGCGGCGACGGCGCCCGGCGGAGGCCAAAGCAGTAACGCCCGGCAGCTCCGCGGAGCCGGCGGCCCTTAACTCCTTCAGCGCCGCCGCCCGCCCCGCTCGTGGCCTCGCCGCGGGGCGAGAGGCCGTCGCCTTCCCTGCCCGAGAGGCTTTGGAGCCCCGAGAGGGCTTCTGCTCCGGGGAGGCTCGACGCCGAGGGCAGGGGAGCGAGGCCGAGGAGCCCTGGCCGCCTCAGCGGAGGAGCGGAGGCCGAGGAGCCCTGGCCGCCTCAGCGGAGGAGCGGAGGCCGAGGAGCCCTGGCCGCCTCAGCGGCTCCTCTGAAGGGCGGCAGCTGCAGCGTCAGAGACCTCAACCTTCCCTCTAAGCCGTGAGGGGTGGGACGTGCTTTCGGGGCGAGAAACGCGGAGACAGCTACCGAATGTAACACACGACGTACACCTATAGAGAGCGTATACGCATGAGTCTATAGATCCGCAGCTTGTCTGCTACCCCTGGGCTCCTGGAGGCCTTTTATCCAGCGCCCACCGCTCCGGGGTGCCGCCATCAGGGCCGCCCCGCTAGCATGGCCTTCCCAACAGGACTGCCCCGGGAAGGGTCTGCAGCTGCAGCCTGGCGTTGGCTCTCCAGAAAGCTGGTACTGAGAAAATTTAGGGCAAGGAACACCTAGTGTAGGCAAGGCCAGAGTGTATCAACTAAACCCTTACCGAACAGGAAAAGAAAAAGGGAAAAAAGCAAAAGTTACCTGTTTCTTGCAAATTATTCTTCCCCCTTTAATGATGCTGCGTAGCACTAAATATTCCAGTCCTACTAATGTTTGCGCTCATGGAGTTCAGCTCTCTCAAACTGATAAAAATGAGCCTGTTTATAAATGATTATGAAAGCATTAAGGCTTCAGTCTCTTTCCTGTGACTTTTTATAAAGTGTAAATTCAAGAGAAAATTACCTCACACCCTGCCACTTCTGTTCCTGCACTCTAATTTTAGTTTGTATTTAGTAGCCTCTTAGTCTTGTGGGCAACAGCACAGCCTAGAATTACATTAAACTAAAAATTAAATTCTGAAACTAGGGGTTCAGAGCAATAGGAAAGCTGTGTTGGATACTTGGGAAACACTTCAGGAAGAAAAAACTACTGAGGAAAAAAATGCTTTCTTGCTGTCTCTTTACTTAATAACGGTTCTTTAGCTGTATTTGACAATGTAGCTTGTAAAGCAATGACAAATAGTATAACATGTTCATAAGTTTTAAAGAACTGTGGGAGATTTATAGTAAATTACACTTGCCAACAAGCAGCACTACATACTGATACCGAGGTCTGCCTACAAACACATTTTCTCAGAATCACGGTTGAATCTGTAGATTATTCATATCTGTGTCTTTAAAAATTATTAGATTTGTCATTTATCCAAAAGCAAGCAAAATAATGATTGACAGATATAGCAAATAATAGCGAAAGAAAGGAACCGCATCAAATGAAGATACTCCCAAAGGAATTACTAATATATGAGAAGCCATCGTGATGCAAACAGCCTGGTACTAAAGATACAAAAAACCTGCTGTATTTTTCTCTGCATGACACCTGGTTTCTACAGTGTAAGTCAGCAGTCAGTAGGGCTCAGTGAGTGTTTTAAAAAATGTCTTGAAATAAACCTCCAGGACAAAACCAGTACTCAAATTGTCACACAGTAGTCAAGAGAACTACACTGTCAGAGATGCTGTGGCTTATCTGGCCCTTGAACCAGATGTGTCTGTAGCTGAGGTCAGCCTTAGAAAAGATTAAAGTTGTGTTTCATGATGGAAAACAGTAGGTAATATTTTATGCTGTGCCTTCCACTTACACAAACGCACCATTGATTTGTGGTGTAACTGTAGAAGCTACATTTTTTCATTTACAATCTGATTTTATTTTTATAATAACACCCCAGAGATTCTTGCCTTTAACTTTGCTTTGCTAGAAGTTATCCTAGAAAGAGGTTGTGTGGAATTTGGGGAAACTTCTGTAAAAACTGGAGACATACGTATCCCCATTAACCTACGTCTAAAAAAATGAATCGGTGTGTTACCTGTTTGTGAAGGTACTTTTGCTCATATAAAACCCTGAATACTTTCTGCCAAGCACGTTTGTGGATTACACCAACGAAAAGATGGCAGTGCTGTATGCAAATATAAAGCAGATTCCCATTGTAAACACGCATCTCGCGTTTAAACGAGAAGTCACCCCGGGTGTGAACGAGACTATCTGCTCTCGGGACTTTGCTGCCTGCATGAACCCGCAGCTACGATGCCCGGCACCAGAGCCATACTCCAGCTTTGATTTCCAGGGGAAAAAAACCACGCCAGGCGTTCAGAACAGTGGTAAAATCGTAAGCAGGTGGCCTGAGCGGACGCTGGAAATCCGCCACCAGAAGAAAAATATTTCCTGCTCCGATTCTGCCCTTGGTGTGACAGCTGCAGGGCCGCGCCTGAGCCCGCCGCCCGAGGCCGCCCACCCGGGCCGCGGACGGAGCCGGGGCCGAGCCCGCTGCGGAACGCGCGGCGCGGAGCCTCCTGCCTCCCACCCGGCGCCATAAAGCCGCGGACGGGGCCAGCGCTTGCGCCCTGCGGTGCTTGGTGGCGGCGGCGCGAAGATGGCGGCGTTTTCGGGTACGTGGTGCCGGGGCAGGTGGGGCTGTCGGCTGTGCCGCCGGCAGCGACGGAGCGGGAGAGCCTGGCGCCTCTGGGCCTGCCGGCGCTTTGTGGGGGTGGCGGCTCCCGGTCTCCCGGCGGCGGGTGGGCCCTGTCAGCGGCGTCCGCGGCTCCTCGGGCCTGCCCTTGGTGCGGGCCCTCTGTAGAGTGCGGCTTACCGCCTACCGGGCTTAAGGTCGAGAGGCCTGTGGGGCTGCAGGTGCCCTTCTCGGCTCCTCGGCGTTCTGCAGGCCTTCGGAAGCTGTTGTCAAAATGGTTTTGCTGGTTTCAGTGCACGCGTGGGATGCGTGCACCCGGCAAATGGGGTGCTTAAGACTCTGGCTCGTTCCTCAGGCTGACTGGTTTCTGTAACAGGAGGCTCCTCATAACTGTTCTCTGTGTTGCAGTGTGTAATAACTGGGTTTTATAAGAGTAGCTCCGTTCTGTGGTGTGGTCTGAAATATGCGTGTAAACTGTAAAAAATTCCTGTGGGAGGGGGAAACATGCACGTACATGCACACATAGATGACTAATCAACGTTAGGGTTCTGTAAAGTTTTAATGTAGATGAGGCTTTTTAAATTTATTTGTTTTAACTGAATTCTTTATATGTAATCATGAGGGAAAATGCTAAAGCTTATTGCATAGGTCTAAAGATGAGTTTAGATGTTGGACAGCAGGATTAGTTTGGTTGTAGTTGAGAAAAATGCTATAGTGCCTTGTTTGATTAAACCCTTGTGCTGTATATCTAATTAAACTGTGTGACCTGGAAGTATATTAAACATGAAAAAATAATGTAGGGATTTATATAGAGTTTGCAATCAATAGCTATTTTTATTGCTATGGGAAAAGCTTTTTGTTTATGTATATTGTCTAATTTTGTAGGAGTACAGGCTAACACTTGAAAATATTACAGCTTGCTGAAATCATGTTAGAAATAAAACATGTTTCTTATAGCATTTATATTAAAGAAAATGGAAGAATAATTTCTGGTTGCATACATCCATATATGCCTGTGCAGCTCTCTATGTGTGTGGAATATGTGAAACCCAGCATGTGACAGGGTAAAGGTTAGCATGTAAAAGCTCCCTTTAGAAAGATACATATTTATACTTAAAGAAATTGATATAGAGTGACCCTATGCACCTGAAAAGGTAACCAGCAGCTAAACTGTTACTTTGATGGTCTAATACCATCATTTGGGTTGGTTAAGATCTGCTTTCCTCTTGCCCTTATTGAATAGCTGAAGATTTCTTCTTTTTTTCTTCTTTAAATAGAATTTGTTTATCAATGTACAGACATTATTATGTGGCTTCATATTTAACTTGTGTCTGAGGTGCAACCAGCAGACCTTGATATGAGTTTGCCAGAAGGGGTATCTAAGTAAAAAACCTTTCAAAGCCAGATGTGATTAGTAACTGTATGAAAATAAAAACATTGTCTAGTTAATATACATGCTTTAAGTGTGTAAGGCAAGATTTGGTGAAAAGAAACTTAAGCATCTCAAATTTGAGTCCTTATAAATTTTTTTCTTTCTTTGAAAACTGTTTGCATCTCAAGCGTAGAGAGAGTTAGGATATTTGTGATTAACAAAGTCTTCCCTGTTGTTTGCATAGGCAGTTTCCTTAAATGTGCAAAGATAAGTACCTTGCCCTTGAAATGATACTCAGTTCCCAGTGTGTTTGTTTTGCTGCTGTGTCAGCACCTGCCCCTGTGCCTAGTATATGCCTGACTTACTCCGCTATAAGTGGGGACAACTGTCAAAACTGCATGTGGGGAAGGGAGAATGTTTCTTATCTATCACTTGAGTTCTATAGAGAAGGCTGTGTGTGCTGTTGCCAAAAAGAATGCTTTTTTTTTTTTTTTTTGTAGTTGGAAGTGTTGACACGTGGAAATCTTTTGGGCTGTGTTGAGAGAAATAACACTGCTTGTTCCTTTTTTCTTGCCTTACAGAAATGGGTGTTATGCCTGAGATAGCTCAAGCAGTGGAGGAGATGGACTGGCTGTAAGTAGGAATGCATTTGGGCCTTGCAAAACCTAATTTGCCTTTCAGCAATATATGACATGCTGCTTAAAACACCTCTGCTGTCACATTAAAACAAAGCAGATACATTTTGTTACTGTTAACTGTTACTGCATCTCATGGACTTTTTTAGTGTGAATGACTGAAGAACACAAATTCTGACTGCAGTGCTAACATTTAAACTTGAACAAGCAAAGCATGACGGCTTATACTTCAGTGTTGTTTGTTTGATAAAAGCCTTTGTGCTTCTGATTCGTTTATTATGTATTGTGTGATTATTGGATGAAATACCATCACATAATTGATGCTAGTTTAGTAAATGTTTTCCAGACTGCGGTCTGAATTTGTGTTCTTTTGAGTTGATGCTTGTATCAGTCTTCCACAAAAGTAATTCTTCCTGGGTTTTGTTACTTGTTTGGCTAAAATATTCGACTTCAGAGCTTGTTTTGATTTGTTATTCAGAATGTTATCAGTATGGACAATCTTAGTGTATGTAGTTTTCTCATATGCATGGTATTAATTAGCTGTGATTGTCCGAAAATGCTGGTTATGTTTAGTTATCTTTACTTTCTCTTCCAGTTTTGAATAGGAATTGTGTAAATGCGGGCTGTGTAAGCGGCTTTAAAAGAAACTCACTTGAAGTGGAAAACAGGGAATATATATATTAATTAATCTGTTTCTTTTGTGGTTTAGCATAGTAATGTGAGATGTAGCCTTCTTGTCAGGGTACAGTTGAATCTGCTGCATCCACCAGTCTTTTACTTTCAAGGTACATCTCCTGTTCCAAGTTCTCCTTGTAAACGGAATCCTTTTCACTTCCTTAGCTGTTAGTCAGGAAGAATAACATTTACCTGCTATTTCCCATCCTGCAGATGACCATGGTTTCTGTGCTTTCCCATATAAGAAAATAATCCTTTTTTCTACTGATAACATTGATTTGTGTTAATGTGTTCTTTCCTGTAGTCTTCCTACAGATATCCAAGCAGAATCCATCCCACTGATCCTGGGAGGTGGTGATGTGCTTATGGTATGTATACAGGATAGCCCTATTCGTAGAAAGCCTATTCTTTTAACTGTTGTTTGTGCAGTCAATTCCCTTCTTTCCAGAAGTGTTCATAGTTAGACTAGGTCTCCTGTCCTTCTTCAATAGAAAGTATATTCTTCAGCGAGAAACATCTTTTTACTTTCCAGTGTGTTTGAACTGTTCTTGTAGATGGGATTCATTCTTTTTAGGCTTTATTTTTTTGACCACTTGACAGGTACTGCCATAAGAGCTATCTGATTTCATCTATTCTCCTTTGTGTTGTAAATACCTGACATAGATCTGCATGGAACATGATACTGTCTAAATAAATGCTTTAGTATCGATAACCTTGAAGATACCAGATTAGTATGCCTTGTTCATCATGTCTTTTGCGAATCTCTATGTTCTTGTTTCCGTAACCAAAGTAATGCTTCCTATAATCTTCTGTAGCACTTCCAGAACTTGGACATACGTAGATAGTTTTTCTGGTGCACTTGGAGCTTTTTTTTTCTTAAGTCTATTTTAAAGGTTTTCCGTGTTTGTATTCACATGTAGTTTATGTAAAGCAATGGCATTACTCTCTAAGATTTTCTGTATTATGCAGAAGTGAAAGTAAACTTAGTTTATTAAAATAGAACCGTTGAACAGTCCTTACAGTGTAAGTTGCAACTCTGGTTAAACTCTTAATTTATTTATTTTTTTCCTATAGGCTGCTGAAACGGGGAGCGGAAAAACTGGTGTAAGTAGTCAAACTTAAATTAGCAGAAAGTAAAAGTCTTTAAGTGGTGAGAGGTGGTGCGTGTGCTTGTGTGTATGCATATGTACAGAGAATGTGTATATGTTTGTATACGTATTTAAGCATATCTATAATATTTATTATTAATGATCTTTACAAACATATGTGTAAGCATTTCTTAAAGTGTTTCTGGCCCTGGGTATTGCACCTGAAAACTAGGCTGACTGTATATCTGGAAATATCTGTATAAATTGTGGAATAAAAATAACTTCCCATTTTAGGCTTTTAGCATTCCAGTTATCCAGATTGTTTATGAAACGCTGAAGGACCAGATGGAAGGCAAGAAAGGGAAAGCAACTATTAAAACTGGTGGGGCAGGTAAGTTGTTACATGTCACACTCCAAGTTTGGAATACTGTTAATTCATGTCAGTTCCAGCACCTCCCAAAGTAAAGTTAACCTAACTTGCCATTAGATAAGTATTTTTCCTTAGTTTGAGATAATGTAAGTAGAATATCATCACCCCAGATTTTATAAAACAGTGAATATAAGTTTACCACTGGGGTCATGGGAAGAACTGGGCTGTGTTTGACTGCAGTCTTAGTAACACGCGTTGTCTTCTGCTTAAGGCTGCCTGATCTGTACCGTGCTCTTCTGTGTATTTTTGAAAGCCATACAAGTTTAGTGCCTTGCAAAATGTGGTAGTAATGTCCAGCTTAAAGTTTAAAAAAAAATCTTCCAATTGCAGGGATAGATGAGACATTAGCAGTGACCCCACACAGTTGGTTGCTGCCTCTTAAGTGAGCTTGAGCAGAAAGCTCTTCTAGGCTCAAACTTATTTTTGTGTGGCTGGGGTAGCACTGTAGTGTGTCTTTAAATTCTGCTGTGCTGAATAAAGCTGTTGCATTCCTTCTGGCACCTAGCTAGATTTGGAAGTTGAATAACAACATCTTGAGTTGCTGCAGATCTGAACTAGTAAACATTGAACTGAGTAGGAAATGCACAGGGCCAGAACCCACTGATATGGAATGAACTGTAACCATGATAATACTCTCACAGTATTTGAGGGTCTATTACCCATCTGCTTAAATAAGCTTGCAGCTTGAAAGCTAGTAACCATGTCCAGTCTGTGGTGTTTATAGATTGAGATTTATATAAGTGACAGTAGCTGCACAGAAAACAGTCTGAGATGTTACAGAAGTTCTCATCTTTCAGTTGTGTTATAACTAACTATTGTTACAGTGGTGACAGTACAGTCAACTTTAAAAAAAAAACAAACAAAAACAAAAAAACAACAACAACAAAAAAAACCAAACCAAAAAAAACCCAAAACCTCCTTGAAATAATGTAATGTAAATGCATTCAGTAATCCTAATTAAAATGGCGTCTAGCTTTACAAAAATAACCTTATATTGTGGAACCTCTGGACTTTATTGCAACATGTTGTTGGGCATATGAAAAATGAAGTCAGACATTTTATGTGCTATAGGTGCATGTATCTTAGGTCTTCAGTAATGATATTTTAACTAATACCCTGAAAAATATCTTAATGTAAACTTGGAACAGAAATAGCAAATACATTTCAAACTTACTGCTCTTAATGTAGTTTTGGATATTTTCTAGCTGAATTTGATTGTGATTATGTAGAACTCTGGCTTGCTTTATAAATGTCTTCATTGTTTTCAGTTGTATTTTTAAGTAACTTAATCTGTGCTCTCCTTAATGGAATAATCTAAGCTTTCATAGAATACCTTTGCATTATGCATCCCTGCCCCTCCTTCAAAGTGTAGGCCTTCTCTTTGACCTGATATGAATTGCATTGGAACAAAGCTGTCTCTCCAGAAAATTAAGCCAAACACTGCAGAGCCGATGTGAATTTCCAATTTGAGTTTTTCAGCCTTTTCTTGTTTTAATGCTTCTTCTGTTGCTGTCTTTCACATTTAGTGCTCAATAAATGGCAAATGAACCCGTATGATAGAGGATCAGCTTTTGGTGAGTTGTTCTAATGCTGCTTTAAATGTTCATTTGAAAATGTTCATTTGGTGAGAAAAAAGAATAAACTACAAGAAAGTATGCATGAAAAAGTCTTTTAAAAGCAGTTAGACAATTTCTTTAACTAAAACTGTCTTGCAATTTTCAGCAATTGGATCAGACGGTTTGTGTTGTCAAAGCAGAGAGGTAAAAGAATGGCATGGATGCAGAGCAACTAGAGGCGTGACTAAAGGTAGACACAAAATTATGTATTTTGGAGACTCTTCTAGAAGTTTCAACTGAAATGCCTGCTTGTCACTCATTGTTAATATAGATGGTTGTATTTAAAACTTATCCATCTGAGCAAATGTGCCGTTACTCAGTTTACTACTCACTGAAGACTTTGGAATGACAAATACCTCTGTTTTGCTCTCCTTGTGTTGTAAATTAGCCTTTTCCCTGATAGGGGATTGAGTCAGAGGACACAGAATCATTACCAGTACTCATTGGAACATATTTTGTTAAGGTGTTATTAATAGGAAGTAGCTACTCACACTTCCAGTTGTTTCCTCACACACTTCACACAGACGCATGCACAAATTTCATGGTAATGTGGTTGGAGTAACAGTTGAGAGGCCAACCCTGACTCTTTACTCAGAAGCAGAGTCAGGCTGATGCTCCAGTGGTTCTAGGTGGGTGTTCAGAAAGATCCTCTAGCAGTCTTGTTTCATCAGGTGTGCAGATAATCCTGTAGTCAGTCTGTACATAGCAACCAGTTGGATGTGGTTCAAGTTACACAACCAGTTGTTGATGCTAGTGCATGCTGCTGGTCTTGTACCGATTTGGCAGACTTCTGGTGTTCTGAGTTTATCATTTCTTGTGGATTCAATAGAACCACTAGTCTCTCTAGCTTATCACTCCTTTCGAGCCTTTCACACACTACCTCTCAGCATGTACTTCTGTTTTGCCTGCTGTTCTCAGATAATCTGTTTCTTCATTACATACGTAGGTACCCACAGAACCTTTTCACACTAACACAGTAGGGGATTTTGATACTTTCAGCAGGGGTGGAAATGTTAGACTTGCATGGTCTTGGAAGTAGCCACACTGAACCACCTTGATGAAATTGATCCTTTCTTTCTCTTTTAAAGGGAAATACTACTATGAAGTTTCCTGTCATGACCAAGGCTTGTGCAGAGTTGGTTGGTCAACTATGCAGGCTTCACTAGATTTAGGTGAGTTTCCTTCAAAAGAAGAATCCCATAGACAGTTTTCATATTCACATGGAATGGCTGGAGTCCTGTTCTAGTCTTGCAGAGAATGGGCTCCTTGGGAAGGATATCAATATCAGGTAGTTTAAAACTTTTTATACAAATGTTGCTCTTCCTGTAAGAGGAAATCTGTTTAGGTGGTGGCAATATTTCTTGTCTCTTGTGACTTTTTCCCTTTTTATTTCAATTTTTTAAAGATGATGACTGGACACTAGTAAAATCAATAAATGTACTGGTACAAAAATACTAGTTTAGCATATGTCAAAGCTAGAAGTCTTCAGTTAGCACTGTGTATTTTTTTACATGCTAGAGTTAGATGTTTCATTTACCAATACAAAGAGGAAAAAACGTAACCTGTGAACCAAAAGATCAAAAGCTGTACTTTGTCTTGTCTTCAGGGACTGATAAATTTGGCTTTGGCTTTGGCGGCACTGGTAAGAAATCTCACAACAAGCAATTTGACAGCTATGGTGAGGTAAGCTTGAATTGCTTATTGGTAGAAACATTATTAAAAGTTTTCCATGTTGGTTCTGTGCCGTAACAATCAACTGTCTTTCATAATAGTGCTAACTCTTAAGGGAAGGTCACTGGTCAGAAGTACCATGGAACATTGAAGCATTTTTGGATAGGAGCATATTAACAGGTTTAACAAAAGCAGTTACCAGCTTGAGGCTTATCATTGTGGCTAGACTACAAATAAATGGTTAGAGTTTAACTGATCTCTTGAAGTTATTTCTTGACTTATTTCATTCTTAGCTTGAACACCACCAACCATCTGTGTACCTTGGTGAATGTCTTAAGTGAGGGTATTGTATCCTGTTTATTGGTACTTACAGTAGAAGTAATACCACAGCTCTCTAATATGTCAAAACACATACTTAAATGCTAATAAGATGTAGTTAGTCACGCTCTATTTCTGGCTATTGAGTTGGGTTTGTCATTAGAACTGTTATCTTAATGTACACTTCTGAAGATTACCAGGAATATCTGTGGTGGTTTTTGTGTAGTGTGCCAGTCAAGAGTTCAGATGTTTGAGCATAATTTATATAAACATGAATAATACAGCAGAAACTCAAGTCTTTTTGTGGTATTGATGAACTCTCAATGCCATAAAACTTGCAACTTTTATTACTATTGTAGCTTTTTTATAGTAGTGACTTCTGAGCTGTTGAATTAGAAGCACTTTATAATACACAGATTCTACTGAAAACCTTTACAATGAACAGATTTCAGGATATTTAAATGAACTACTTAATTATACACAACATGCTTATAGTACGTCATGCAAGAGTTAGTATTTTTACGTAGTCAAAAATAGGTTTCTGTTACCATGTTTGGTGCTCTAAGCTTAGATTTACATTGGCTAATAAATGCATGATTAATGCACTTTTCCATAATGCTGAATATTTCCAGGTAAATTACTCGAATTTATCATTGTTGAAGTGTTTGGTTTTAAAGTAAATGTAAAGCAGCAATTAATGTTTAAATATCTAAGATAAATTGGGCAGTTTACTGAAGATTTGTAATCAAATAAAAATAAGCATGCTATTTAGAGCAGTATTATTGGAATAAATTGAACTTGTTTCTCTCAAAAACTAGCATTTAGTAGGGAGAAGTGGGAAAACTAAAAGTTGACAGAATGTAAGCACTAGGTTTTCTTAATACACTGAACACAATCTCTTAGCTTCACAAACCTCTTTTTGTTATAGGAATTCACTATGCATGATACAATTGGGTGTTATCTAGATATAGATAAAGGACAAATAAAATTTTCCAAAAATGGTAAGTTTTACTCACTTTCTTCTTTGGCATTTTATTGGGATGCTTGTGCTGGGGGAGAGGCAGGGAGAGGAATGCACACACATGCAGAGTCTGACTGAACTAACTCTGCTTTCAGGGAAGGACCTTGGCCTTGCGTTTGAAATCCCACCACACATAAGGAACCAAGCACTTTTTGCAGCTTGTGTACTGAAGGTAATTTAGGAGTATCACAGATGTACAAGATCATTAAAACTGTTCTAGTTTTGGTAGCTAACTACTTATGTATAAAACTTGTATAGCCATCTACAACTACTGTAGTTGTGCTTGTATACTCTGTTTCCTTTAGTCTACTAGTATTTCAGTACTGGAGTGGTCACCATGGTGTGTTAGCTTTGACAAGTACCATTCAAGTTAAATATCAAATGTTTAAATTCAAATTTAAATACTGAAACTTGAATATAAGGGTAGAAGAGCATGGATAACTAATTCCTAATACCAGTGCTATCTTGCCTGTATTAAACTTTGATATACTGTGATTCAACAGATACAAGCGGATAACTTGAAAGTGCCAAAATTCCTGTTTTTGTTTATTCTCAACTAACATTACTGTAGTGTAGTAGTATATCTTTCTGGAGTTAGTGTCTCTGGGGTGATCTCTTACTGAGTAAAGATTTTAGCAAAATGTTTT
This sequence comes from Buteo buteo, assembly GCF_964188355.1. Classification (NCBI taxonomy): domain Eukaryota; kingdom Metazoa; phylum Chordata; class Aves; order Accipitriformes; family Accipitridae; genus Buteo; species Buteo buteo. The sequence continues at coordinate 13,585,308 of NC_134187.1, read as the reverse complement.
GGTGGTCAGAGAAATGTACAAGTCTTAAAAAAACAAAACAAAAAAAAACACACAAAAAACAACAACAACAAAAAAAACCAAAACGCACCATGTTTTTTTTATTGTGGTTTGTCATTGAAAATGAAGGAACATAAAAGTTCAAAAATGGTTTCCTATGTATCTGTAAACATGGGAGTATTTTGATGTAGAAGAAAAGAGTTTTAAGAGCTAGAACCACACACAAAATGTCCGGCAGGCTTTAGACAACTTGGGGAGGGGAATGTGTAAGATGGGAGAAAACACCACCTTCTGCTCTTCCTCATCTAGCTGGTTTCTCATGAGGAAATTAATTATAGAATTTTTTCTTAGTTTATGTGGTCTCTTGAATCTGTCTGTATGACACAACTTTGTTGAAATCTAGAATGCTGAATTGAAATTCAATTTTGGTGAAGAAGATTTCAAGTTTCCACCAAAAGATGGCTATATTGGTCTTTGCAAGGCTCCCGATGGTAACGTTGTAAAATCACAACACTCAGGTAGGTTAGATTTTGAAACTGCTCTCAGTAATATATTCAGATATTGTTATAGTACATCTTTTGATCACATAATTGCTTCATTACTCCTGTATTCAATGGATATCGTACAATGATCTTACTGGTAGCAATAGTAGTACTTCTTTAAAGTATTCCGAATTTTCTTCATCTTAAACCACAAATACTCTAACATTTTGAATTTAGAAATGCATCAGATAAAGAGAAGTTCAGCTAAGTTGCTTCTTTTTAAGATGATGCTGTTGAGTATGTGTGTAAGCTCTGCGATAAAATTAATTATGCTGCATGGCCAGTATACCCACTATCATGGCAAGATTCACTTGTAATCTCTGAATATTAATCTGAAGCTATTCATAATTGAGTGAGTAATAACATCAACCATTAATGGAGCACTTAGAATCATAAGGGTTTAGATTATTAGTAGAAAATCCAAGTTTGTTTCCAGTAAAAAAATCTGGCATAGGAATGTAGTTTGTCTTAATAGCATATTTTTTTTTCACTTAGGAAATGCACAAGTGGTTCAAACACAGAACCTTCCAAATGCTCCGAAAGCATTGATTGTAGAGCCATCAAGAGAGCTGGCAGAACAAACTTTGAACAATGTGAAGCAGTTCAAAAAATATGTTGATAATCCCAAATTAAGGTAACAGTACATCTGTTATAATTGTATTTATGGTACTGTCCACAGACATGACTTGCAGGGGGGTAGAGGGTGTTCCACTTTGTAGCTAAGTGGACCTTAATCTGTAGTGCTACTGATAATAGCCTCTGTAATATCTGCTACCAACCAACCTTCTGACTTTTCAGCTACAGTCAGACTAGTTAGGGGTTTTTTGATGTGTTTCATCTATGGACTACATTGTTGTGGTATGACAAATCTGTTTAATCCTCTGAAGAAAAAAGCCAAATACATTAAGTAGCATACACCTTTGATAAAGAAAAGCACATCTGCTTACTGCCCTTCTTTTCTGAGCACCTTCCTGTGCCCACCACCTCCTTTGCCCTCATTTTGTTTGTTTTTTGTCTCCAACAAATAGTTATATACAAGGTCTGCTCTGTTTACATTAGGGTACTTGCAGGACAATTGTTGCAGTGATTAGTGTGGGCATGCAGTTCTGAAAAGTGAATAGTCTACAAGTTACTTTGATCTAAAGTTGTTTCTCTTTTGGCTGTGCTTATAAAACTTAAACAAGTGTCTCCATATTCTAAACAGTCAGTTTACAAGAGTGCTTTTAGTAGAATTGAAGGGGAGTAGCAATGGGGAGAGGCAAGCTATGATGTAAGATTCATTTAGTTTACTGTTATTTTCATTTCTAGTTTTCAAGAACACAGGAAACTTACTAAACTAATGTATGTTTGAGATTTTTAAGGAACAGATTCTTTTTTAAGATGAAATTGTTTAAGATGTTAATGTGTGTAATACAACAGCAATAAAGTAATCAAATTCAAATACAATTTGGTAACAAAATTTTTGCTGCTTGGATTAAAATACAATACCCTATGTGTGAAGGGATTAATTTTAAATTTTTTTCCTATTCTTTTTTTCTTAAAAGTTACTGTTCAGAGCTGTTACTACTGATAAAAGAATCAATCTTCAGCCAGATGTTTAATATATCTTCTGAATATAATAAATTAGCAAATTTCAAAATATGGTTATGTAATTTTAGGGAACTGTTAATTATTGGTGGGGTTGCTGCAAGAGATCAACTTTCTGTACTGGAACAAGGAGTAAGTTCTATTTTTGTTTATATGATTTAATAGTTTGGGTTCTGAATAACTCATGATGTTGCTAGAAAATAGTAATGGTGCTTCTTGTAACTCCTGTAAACCTGATAAAAAGAAATGGTGCAGCTGATAGCAAGCTGGTTGCACTGGTCGTGTTGCACTGGTCTAGCATTTGTTGCTTTACTTCCATGGCAATTGTCAATACAAATGCTTATAGTACTTGGTCAAATTCTGTTGAAGCCTAAGTACTTATGAAAATTTTAAAATAAAGGTGTAATTTTTGCCATTTGTCCTTAACTAACAAGACAGTTTTCCTATTAACTTCTGCTTCACGTTTATGTGAATAAAACTGGTCTGCAATTACCAGGGTCAACCTACGCCATAAACCAGTCCTGCATAGAAAGAACCAGTCTAGCTTCAGCAGCATGGGATGTACAATCACTTCAATCATGCTGTAGGGATAGCGTAGTCATTTTTTTATTTGGAACCTCACTTTTGGAAGGAAGGCCACATCACTATTGATAATTCTTTCAGTTATTCTAGCTGCCAAAATACAGGTTTTCTCCTAAGCAGGCTTGAACTGGAAGATTGCTAGACTTTCATGTGAATGCTAAATTCATGACGGTGAACACTTCCATCTGGCAAAATCTTAAGTTATTTTTATAGCTGATAGGCTTGATATGTATATTTCCACAGTGAGAAAAATGGAATTTATTTTATCCCCATTTAAAAACATATCTGTTTGTTGGCTTCAGATAAGTTACACAGCTTGGGGGGTGAGGGAGGGGAGAATAGAGCAGGGGCACAACACTTCCCAAAGTAAGAGAAGGCTTCCTGCCTAAGGCAGACTGCTAGTGAAGTGGCAGTAGAACCAAAATGCAGGTTGCCCACAGAGGCTGTGGGACCTCTTTCCTTGAAGATACTGAAAATTTTATTGGACAACTACCTAAAGCAACTTGGAAATTGTCCTTGATTTGCATGTGATGATGGAAGTGTAGACCAGATGACCTCAAGAAGAGATCCCTCCAACCCAAAGTACTCTAGGATTCTATGAAGTTGTAATTAATAGAAAATAAGGCCTCATACTGATAATTGTCTCATAATCTTAAATATAGACAAAGCTGGTAATGCCTCTAGTTAGTTACGGGACCAATTCATACTCCCTGTATATTTCATAGGTGGATATTGTTGTTGGAACTCCTGGAAGACTGGATGACCTGGTCTCAACAGGAAAGCTTAATTTATCTCAAGTTAGATTCCTGGTTCTGGATGAAGCTGTAAGTAGAGAACTAAGTGAAACTTAAGTTCTGTTCTTTAATGCAGTATGACATTTCCTAAAAGAGTCAGTGAAACATCATTGTTCTATACCATTTGGTACTTCAGTGGAACAACAATTAGCTACCTATAGACTATTTCAGTTTAATCTTCTTGTTGTTTGTAACCATAGTAACTTACGTATTTTTTTTTCCTTTGTAGCCTCTGGTAAAGCTGTTGGAATTTTATATGATAGAGAAATGTATTTCAGGCTGTATTCACAAGGTAGTGAAGTCTGTCCTGGTCACTGTACAGGGAACTTGAAAGGACAGAGATGAGAGAAGCCTTTTTGATTACCCAGCAGGTCTTGAAGCCAATGAATGCTGTAGTCAATATGCTGTGAAATGAGTGCCCCTCTCTCTGATCTCTTATAGTACAACAGAATATTCATGAAGATGGATTGCCTTGGGGTATTAGCTAGGAGAAGCTGCTGAGACAGATGTTAAATTTCTTGTGAAGCACAGCAGCTGTGCTTGTAAATACTCCAAATTTTTACTTTTTTTCCTTCCTTAGTAATAACATCCCAGCCAGGCATTGACCTGTCCAGCTAATTGAAAGACAGAACTTCTGAGACCACAAGTGTATTGCTTATTTAACTGAAGTGTATAGATTGAGAAATGAGAAATAAGAATTGCAGCTTTATTTTTTATTCCCATGTAGGATGGCCTTCTCCTCCAAGGTTATTCAGATTTCATAAACAGGATCCACAGTCAAATTCCTCAGATAACTTCAGATGGAAAGAGACTTCAGGTATAAAACTTGTTCCTGTTTTGCAGGTTTTTTTGTGGTGTTTTTGGGTTTTGTTTGGAGGTTTTTTGTGGTGTGTACTGCTTTCGAGTGTTGACTATTACATGGCATGGAACATGCTTCTTTGAAGTAGAGTTTATTATACCTCTTGTCCAAATCTAACACTTTTTCATTGGGTTCAGTAATTGCCTGTGAATATGTATTTTTAGGATCCTAGATATTGAAGCTCAGTGTTTAGCAGTATTTGAGTTATTTAGAATAAACCCATCTGAAAAAAGTGACTACATACATTATGATTTCTAATGCTCTAATAATCTTAATTCATCAGCTCTCAGTAATTCTGCTTTCTTCCTCTTACATGATTATGTTTTTGTAAGAGAATAGTTAAGTAACTTATTTTTTTGTCTTGACTCTCATCAGCTGGGTGGTTCCTGTGATGAGGAAGGCCAGTCAGGGACTTGTTTCTGTTGTGCTACATTATGCTATTCAACTACATAACATTCTTCCAGTTCTACTCTGACTTTTTTTGCTGGGAGAATCTATCTTCAGTGGTATTTGTACGGCCTTCTTCTCCTCAGGTGATTGTGTGCTCTGCAACACTACATTCTTTTGATGTGAAAAAACTATCTGAGAAGATCATGCATTTTCCCACCTGGGTTGATTTGAAAGGAGAAGATTCTGTCCCTGAAACTGTACACCATGTAGTTGTGCTTGTAAATCCAAAAGCTGACAAACTCTGGGAAAGGCTTGGCAAGAATCATATCAGAGTAAGTGGTCTATAAGTGAAAACTAAGATTGTTTGCCCATGTTTACTTATTTAACCTTCAGAATCAGGGCCTAATGTAGGATCTTTGCAAGCTATTGAAACAACTTCGTGTATCTGAAATGGTTTGTTCCAGGGTAGTCAGCATCATGATACTGGTGATGTCGTAACACTGTTTCTGAACAGCTGAGTCTTACAAACATGATTGAGGAAGATCTTGACAGAGTAACATTCTGATTTGTACTAGAGAACAATGGCACTGTGCTGCTTTTTCACTCATTTCACAGCTAATGGTCTGTGGCCTAGCTGTGGTTAGTACCTGTCTTTTCTGATTGAACAGGAGGAATTAAACTTTTCAACATAGATCATTCTGTAAAGTAGTTTTGTCTCTAACCTATGTGAGATGAGCAATTTTTAGAGGGATGGATTTCAACTCGGACTACACTTGAGACTCCACTTTAAATTCTGCATTAACCTGACCCCTATTCCTGTTGAGGAGGTGGTGGTTGTTGAATTCTTTAGGTTTTGATTTTTGAATAAACTGGGACTGTATATCATTCTTGCCAATTCGTATGCAGTTACAATTGATAGGTTTTCTTAACCCCTTGTCTGTGGAACCTCCCTTTGTTAGGTCTGTTAGAGCCTTTTCATTAAGTCTTAGCAGGAATTTATTTCTCTTGGGTTTTAGGTTTATATCTGCTTCAGCTTAGCATAGGGAAGAAGATAAGGAACAACTGTGTTTGTATGATTTAGCCATGATTATGGTACATTGTTTTCAGGTTGGAGGGGGGTTATTTTTGTTTTTTAATTCATCACTTCGTTCAAAGGTGGTTTCTATCCAGTGTCTCCATGAATAATTTTATTGTCCTTTTTTTATGAGCAAGTTTTGTGTGCTTACACTCAAGACTTCTTTAGCTAAAGGTAGATTAGCTTGTCTGGTGGGAAAACAGAATGCTAAGATTACTTTTAAACTTTATTTTATTTCTTGCTAATGATAAGTTAATGGAGTTAAGTATTTTCTGTAAAGTGTGGACTAATGACTTGCGGTGGGGTTGGTTTGTTTTTTTCCTAGACTGATGAAGTACATGCAAAAGACAATACACGACCTGGTGCTAACACTCCAGGTAATCAGCAACGTTAGTTAAGTAATAGCTTTGTGAAATAATCCTTTGTAAATGTTATGAAGTAAAGCTAAATTATGGTAGATATTGACCTTGAGTCATGTTCCTCCAAATTTTTGTTTCTACACTTTGGTAGTTGTGAAGAGATGTGTTTCTGTAATTAGGGGGGAGAGATAAAGTCTTGAATATATATTTTGCAGGTATGTAAACAGCAAGTGTTTGTTGGTGTGTATAAGTAAACTGAAACTCCTTGGAGCAGGGGAGCGGAGGGCGGGGGGGGGGGGGCAGGGGCAGAAGAAAAAACTGAAGGTCTAGCTTACTTGTTCTGCTTATAAAAGTTTAACTGTACCGAAAGGCTAGAGAACTTTAAATGTGTGCTGTTCAAAGGCTATTCATATTTTTAAACAATTTGAGTCAAATAACTTCTTTACTTTTACATAGAAATGTGGTCTGAAGCTATTAAAATTCTGAAAGGAGAATACACCGTTCGGGCAATCAAAGAACACAAGATGGATCAAGCAATTATTTTCTGTAGGACTAAAATAGATTGTGATAATATGGAGCAGTACTTCATCCAACAGGGTGGAGGTAATATTTTTCACAAAAACCTTACTCTGCTCACTTTCTTGTTTATTTCAAAGCCAAAATTGTATGATGGAGGTCACTGTTACTTGGATGCCACACAGATAAAATTGTGCTTAATTTTTTTGACATACTGACTGGGCATTAAAAATCAGGGTTTGGTAGCAGGGAGCTACAGGGGCAGCCTTTGTGGGAGGAAGCAATGAACTGCCCTGTACCTGTTCCAGACAGCTCTGAAATGGCTGGAAACAACCTATCGTGTACCAAAATTTGAACCAATGAAAAGAGTATATGGTGCCTCTGCTGAAACATGTGTAAGTGAGTTGCTGGGGCAGGAGACGGGAAGAAATGTGTTTGTACAAAAGTGTACGCTGAAGGAGATGTGAGAGAAAGCACAGGGGGACACTGACAGGGGGCAGTGAGGAGAAGGGTGAAGGCACATTTGGAGAAACAAGGAGAACTTAGACTAGGCAGGAGTGAGGAGACATGCCTACACAGACCTCCTCTGGGGAGGGGGGAGGAAAGGTGCTTGTTTAACTGTTTGTCTTGTTTTTCTTCAATGCCTGCATCAGTAATTAGAAGTTTGTTAATTGGTAATAAGTGAAATTGCCCTGAGGCAAGGCTTTTGGCCCACATAATGTACTTTTTACCAGTTCTCTATGGTGTTGTGTCATAACTTACATATGACGTTGTTAATGCCTAGCAACTCTTTCAGGCCCTGACAGGAAAGGACATCAGTTCTCATGTGTCTGTCTGCATGGTGACAGAAAACCTCAAGAAAGAAAACAAAACCTGGAAAGATTTAAGGTGATGCAGCAGATTCTTGAAGGCTTTTCCCTCACTTCCCAATATCTGAAATCATATGTTAATTTGTGTTGCTACTTCTCCATTTAAATTAAATTGCGTTCAAATGCTCTATGACACACTTCTGAAAATTGAGGCACAGTTTTTTTTAGGTAAAAATCCATACTGTCAGTCAATATGACCTTTGTGCGTTTTCATTGAGAAGACAAGTGGGCTTACTTTTAAATAAAACCTAAATTTGAGCTCTGTAACAGATTACATTGTTTTTTAAAGTCTTTGGTTCTTAAATATTAAAAGAAAAACGTTATTTAAATATTAGACGGTTTAGTTTTGATGAAGTCATTCATCGATTTATACTTGCCTAATGCTGTTGGGGAAAGAAATAAGGATGTAAATTGACCAAGCTATTCATGTTCAAAAACTTCCACTGTTGCACTGTGGAAGAGCTTTATTTGAAGTGTTCCTAAATGTACAGAGACACTTCAAGGTGAAGTAAATGCAAAGGACTAATGTTTCATTGCCTGGGATTTTCTTTGGTTTACTTAGCACAACACTTCTTTAACTATGTTTTCATAGAGAGGAGATGTCCGTTTCTTGATCTGCACAGATGTTGCTGCTAGAGGAATTGATATTCATGGTGTTCCATATGGTAAGATATAACTTTTAAACTAAGCTATTGAATTGCATATAGCTTCAATATATTTGCAGTCCTGTCAGCTAGTGCGAACAGGTATATGACTTACAGGTTAATTTTAAAAAGTTGTAGATGTTAAAGTCTTGAACTAGGCAGCTTTTAATTTGATTTTTCACCATACCTTCTCAAATACCTGATGATGTTCTGCATTGTTAGGGATTCTTCATTTGTTTTTTCCACTCTTGTCAATAAGTAATCATGGAAAAAGCAGTTTTATAGTGGAAGCCTTAAGTGTAGGTATTGCAGCTAATGACACCTGTAACTGCTGTAATACAACGTAATGTATGTGGGCTAAAGAGAGGGATTGCAGCAATCAAAATCATTATTTTAGGTGTCTGATCTGTGATCTTATCTTGTGTATTTTAAAAAAACCCCTTGTATTCTTTGTGTGTATTTTACAGTTATCAATGTCACACTCCCTGATGAAAAGCAGAACTATGTTCATCGAATTGGGAGAGTAGGCAGAGCTGAGAGGTATGTATGTATTCAGAGTAGTTGCCATGTTTTCTTGATATTTTTTGTTGTTGTTTTGTAAGTTGGCAATAGTTATTGGCATACATTTTTCTCTCTCCCTTCTCCCCTAATATTACAGGATGGGTTTGGCAATCTCCCTCGTGGCAAAAGAGAAAGAAAAGGTAATTATACTCCAAAGCAAAATTGAACAGACGTTATTTACTGAAGTTCCATCCACAGCTGATGTCTGACTTTAATATACTGTATTGGAAAACTGCTTGTTCATTCTTGCTTAATTGAAAGGGAATTTAAATAGGTATCTGAGTTCTTTTTCATGCTATAATTAATCAAAGTGGATGTACTAAAATTTCACAAAGTTTAGAAGTTGTTTTCCTGTATTTCTAGGTTTGGTATCATGTATGCAGTAGTCGTGGAAAAGGGTGTTACAATACTAGACTGAAGGAAGAAGGAGGTTGTACCATATGGTACAATGAGATGCAGGTAATCATCTTCCTTAACCAGAATGTTCTAATTCCTCTAAAAGACTGTGAAATATAGTTCTTGTTTTAGCTGGGTAGTTGAAGTACAAAGCTAGTTTTAGGGTGTTTATAACCTTTGATTCCATTTGAAGAAGAAATTATAAGACTTTGCAAGTTATACTTTCTAGAAGTTATTTCTTTAATTATAAAAGCTTCTTTTAATATTCCCAGCCAATTCTGTTGGAGTCTTATTTTCAGCTTTTCTGTAATCTTCCTAATCAAATGCTGTTAAGAGTTACACAATGTTAGTTAAATATTCTTGTTTAGATGGTTTGTTGCAAAACTGTAAGTAACTTAAAACTGTTGTTCCTCTAACCTAGAATTAGTGTGTTACTTCGTACATTTTCCTTGGGATTTGTATACCAAGTATGAATGCTTGTTAAATTCACAGTGCTTCCCTTCTTTCTACGTTAAAGAAAGGTGTATGATATATCATATGTGGTAAAGTAAGCTTGCACTGTGAGCTCTTTATTATAAAGTAGCCCCACTCATAAGTAGGGTAGTATGTAAAATAAAGGTTTCTAGGTAGGCTAAAGAAATACTGAGATTGGAAATGAACTTGTGTAGTCCATTTTGAGCAGAAAATGTGTTAGTCTTTGGTATCTGTGCCCAAATTGTTTTTTCTGTTCAGTTCCTGTTGAAACTCCTTGAATGTGACTTTTCAGAACACTAGTCTGACTGAAGTCTTGGACCATAAGAGTACTTTAAGACTTCTTTTTTTTTTTTTTTTAAGTTGCTGGGGGAGATTGAAGAACACTTAAACTGCACTATTGCCCAAGTTGAACCAGACATAAAAGTACCAGTAGATGACTTTGATGGGAAAGTTACATATGGGCAGAAAAGAGCTCTGGGTGGTAAGCAATGAACTCCTCTTGAGTTACCTTGCGATGTAAGGTGCTCAGTTTCTTGGTTGTCTGCTGTATAACTACAGAATGATAGGTTAAAAAACCCTGCTAGTTCTTTGCTGTCTTCTGCATTTGTTACATGCAGTCTATGGTTTGCAAGTGATGAAAGTGTGTGTATGCTTGTGTGTTTTGTTTGTGCTTTTTTTTTCCTTAAGAAGCTAACAAAGTTACTTTAACTTTCTGAATGACTGTGGTTGAGCATTATTAGTTCTGCTGAAGAATGACTTTGAACACATCATTTAGATTGGGTCTCTTTTGGCAGGTGGACTGTATAAAGGCCATGTGGATATTCTGGCACCTACAGTACAAGAGTTGGCTGCCCTTGAAAAGGAGGCTCAGACATCTTTCTTGCATCTTGGCTATCTTCCGAACCAGCTGTTCAGAACATTCTGATTGTGCCACACTTGAGACAAGGCTTGAGTTAATAAATGCTCTACCCTGCAAATACAAAAATTCCATACTGTCTCTGAATAGCAGTAGTTAGAAAAGGATTAAAATTAAATATACTTATTGCATGATGAACAGTGTGTTCAGCATTAAGTCTGTGTTAGCTGTTTCTTGATAAATAAAATAAGTTGAAGATTAAATGGTTTCTTTTGCTCTTCTTTTGCCTTGCCTGGAGGATTAATCTGCAGAATCATTCTTTGCATAGCTTTTTTATTTATTGAAAATACAAGTATATTTAAGCAAATCTGGAAGAAGGAGATTTTAATCCTTTTCTTTGTAGAATATATGTTAAAATTACTTAACTAGCTATGTACTTAGATATTTTTTTTTAATGCTGGGCTTTTTAAAGATGCATCCATATTCAGACAGCTCTTTATATTTAAGATATTGAAGAAAAAAAAACTTCCTGAAGTCTGTATTTGAAGCTCTTGGTTATCCTAAAACCCTAAATCTGGGCTGATAACTGTGTTTTGATTCTGTAATACTAGACTTCTCAAAGTTAATGTGTCTTAAATTTCTAAAATTAAAGTTGTACAGAGAATTCTACAATACTCTGAGTTCATGGGAAGGTAACACTCTAGTATCAAAACACTTCATAAATCTTCAGGAAAAGCTTTTTCATGCGGCAGTATAGGTTGAAGTACTTAATGCCTCTTGTGCTGCTTTCAGGCAGGTTGAATTTGTTCAGGTGAAGTTTCTGTAGCCTGATCTGGATTTTTTTTTTAGCTTCCTTTTTTCTCTAGTGACTCCTCTAATGATACTTAGAAATTTCAGTGACTTTGCCTGCTAATTGTCACCTAAAACATCAAAGGTCATTGGGAGTGCCAGACAACCCAGAATGAAGGTAACTTTGCCTTCCTCATGAAGAGTTCTAGTCATGAAACATTCAATCCCCTCGGAGAAAGCAGTGAAAACCAGATTAAACTCAGGTTGAGCAAAGAAACAAATTTTTTGGGTATCGTTACCTGGCGAGGGCAGACTGAGAGTCCTAGCTGTTATAATAAAATACATAGATTTCTTAAGTTAAACAAATTTAAGTGTTAAATTTACTGTGACTGTGGTGTTACCTGATCCTAAACTGGTCATCGTGTAATCCTTCTCTTAATACCTTTTACATACTTTAAAACTGGGGGGGGGAGGAGGGGGGGGGAATGGGAGGACACACTGGATGCTTATCATTAGAACTTGGGAAGAAAAGGTGTACCATTTGTTGTATTGGTCTTCTCTTGTCAGGCAAGAGTAATGAAATCTATTGACTGTAAGTCAGTCAAAGTTAATTGATTGCAGTGCCTAAAATTGTTTTAGATACAAGAGAGAACAGGTCATGCATGTTTGCAAACTGAAGCTGAGAGTGAAAAACGGTTTCATCTAGTTTAAAGTGGACATACTGCATATTTAATTGGGGATCACTTAAATTGGGAGGAAAATGGTGGGTGGATGGAATCAAAATCTTCCCAGCATTGATCTTTTTGTTAGTGTAACATTTATTCTACATCTGCTATATGTTCAAAGTCCTGGTGTCTTTCAAGATTAGCTATTGGATATCCAAGCTTCAGTGAATGATTACAAATTATGACTATTCAGCATGGCTTTTTTCAGTCCTAAAAATGAAAGTGGCTTTAGGCATATAACCTTACGCATGCCAATACTTATTTAAAATATGTATTTCCTTGGTGTAGGAGCTAAAATTATTAAAATGGCCTAATGTATACTTGTTTTCAGGACAGTTCTGTGGATGTGCCTTCAAACACTGCAGCATGAGGGAGGTACAGGTGGAAACAGTTTCTGGTTGAGAAACTTTAAAGGTTGACTGAGATGTCAAGAGCTTAACTGTGTCTTGTGCTAAACAACAGAAAATCCTCAGTGCCCTGATGAGTAATCTCAGGGAAAAGTATTTAGATGAGATGGCACGTAAACTACTTGCAATTGTTTTGAGGGATCTGGTCTGGGTTTTTTATATTACTTTCAGTTACTGCTGACTTAAACACTAAACAGATGAACTTTCTGGAAAACACCACATTTCTTCAGAAAGCAAGTAAGGGTATTTAAAAAAAAAAAATCTTAAAAAATAAAATACAAGGCTAAATGGAATTATACCAAACTGAGTTCAGACACTTGTCCCTGATATGAAGTCTGTAGATGTTCACTGTCTTTTATTATTTTTATTTCAGAATGCACATGCCTTTACACCTAGTAACAGTAAGTGATAAGCCATATGTACCTGGATGGGCATTGATTGCACTTAAAAGCTGTAACTACCTTTTTTGAAGCAAGCACTGACTTGCTTTCACATCCACAGTCAAGATATGAAAATGTTTTCACATTGCAAGTTAAAGTCAACTGATGTTAAGAACAGAATTTCTTAGGATCAAGTGATGTACATCTTGTCATTGGGAATATTCCAAGTGATACACAAAAAAGTCTCGGTGAAATTAAGTACCTAATTGTGTGTCTTTATACATACCTGTGTATATACATGTAGGCTGTTCTGCCTATGTATGCAATGTGTATATGACTGGGGGGTGAATGTTCTGAATGTGCTTTTTGTTAGATGACTAGCCACTCATTGACAGCCTCGTGGTGGTGCTGAAGTTTCACCGATGTTTAGAGAAGCTGCTAGTATACCAGCCTACTGCTTCCAACTGGGTCACTTACATTCTCCCTGTTCTTTTTTTTTCTCCTTAGAAACAAACAAACTCCTAAACAAAAAAGAACTTAAAGCTGTTAGAACTGTTTGTGTGGAGCACAAACTCACAATGAAGGGCCCTTGCTTCACTGGCTGACTTTTTGTTGCAGCTTGAATAAACATGCTGTTTAAGCTGTTAGGATAGTTAATCCACTAACTTCTGTTTTAAATGGCTTGTTCCTTGTCTGGATACAAAGCTAATTCTTGCTACTGTACATGTCAAAACTGTGTTTATTTATCTTCTCGGTGTTGATTTCTAGGGCTGGCTAACTGAAAACAGCACAAAAAAATAGGCTTTCATATGTGCCCCAGGCAGTATTTGTCACAGTTTACTGGCTTTAGAACTCTAAGCAAATCCCATGTAGGCATACTTGCTGTGCTTCAGCTTTTCTGACCGAAAGGGGAAAATATGGGAAATTCAAAATTAGCTTAAGCAAAATGAACAAGTAAAAATTCTAGTTTTAAGTGCTTTTTTTCCTAGTTATATTTCAATGTTGTTATTTATTGTTAAATTGTTATAAAGTAGGGTAGGGAGAGATTTTTGTTTGGCTTTTTGAGTTTGTCACTTGCTTATTGGAGCACCCTTGTTCAATAGCTTTGTATTTTTGACTGATTTGCTTTAGTACAATGTCTTGAGAGAATTCACATTCTTATTGGATGATTAACTATTCATTTGAGTATTTATAACTACTGGTAGTAGTCTTTCTTTGTTTTCCTTTACACTCCTATAAAGATTCCTTTTATGGAAGGGAAAAGGATACAGATGGTGTTTGCCACTCAGCGCCCAAACTGCTGAGCTGGGGCCCCCTTTTAGTGTACTCCAAAGGCAGGAGTTCACTGGTCTCTTAACGCTTTAAGTATGGTTCTGTTTTGCTACTGTGAAAGCAGACAAAATTGCTGCTGGCAACACAAGCTTATACTCCAGTCTTCTCATGTTTATGGAATCACACATACAAATAAACGTGCCTGGTCTATTTGAAGAGGTAATTGGCCTGTGGTCACTACCATATGTGAATATCCGTATAATGCAATAAGCTGGGCTCCTACTTAAGCCAGTTAGCAAAATAACTGCATCTCAAGTAGACTAGATAAATGTAAGAAAGGGGAAAAATGGGGTGGTGAGTTCAAAGCGTGAACTTCACCAAGGAGTCTGTACTCTTCTGCCTTGCACCTCTGTTTGTAGATAGGGAAAAGCGTAAAAGCTAGGGACACTTAAAGAAACCCTTTATAACTGCAGTTACACCAACAATTGCCAATAGACAAAATGATCAGGTGTGCAAGGAGTGAGGGTGAAGAAAACCTAGGGCTTGTGTAAGGGATCCTGTTAACAATACTTCTTTGATAAGTTGCTTGAAAGCAAAGTTGCTACTCTACAGAGATGCTACGAGTTGCAGGTACTAACCCATTCTGTGAATGATGAGTGAGCTCTTAATCACTTCTTACTAAGATATTTTAAAAAACTACTTTGCATCTTGGACTGCCTTTTGTCTATAGTGCCTGGTTTCTTACAAATGTGGCCGGATCCACAGGCAGAAACTGAGGTAAAGGGTTGCAGTAGTCTCCTGAATGTCAGCCAAGACTGGCAAGAACTTTCGTAATTTCTTTGTGGCAATGATATATTAAAGGCTGTTTCATGATACTCAGCATGTGAACAAAATAGTATTTCATAATGGTTGTTATTATTGGTATATTAGTATTATGTATGGCTATCTGTTATTTAGGTTTTAAGCAACGTGTTCTATTGTAATTTTTGTGAAATTTTTGGTTATGATATTTAGTTTCTTTGAACAATAATGGTATTTTTGAATTAAGTTCTTCAAAATAGGAAGTAGAGACTTTGTTAGCATACAGTAGTATACGATTATGCTCGAAGTAGTTCTGTACTAAATGCAATAATAGGTTTGGGGTTTTTTTATTGAGTTTTAACCTTTTTTGAAAAAATACTTAAATTGCTCTTCACTCCCCTTTAGTGAGAGTTTAAGCGGTGTTTGGCTGAAATGGTTAAAAAGAAGTAAGTTTTACAAAAAGAAAGCCTATTCACCTGGAAGCACTGATCTTTGGTAGTATTTCTAATGTCCTAAAACAATAAGAACAGAATTTAAATTCAGTAAAAAAATTTGTAAATTGGTCTGAAGTCATGCAAAGTTTTCTGTCAGCAGCCCAAACTCTGGTTAGGAGTTTTGCCAACAGCCATTGTTGCTATGTGGTGCTTTTACACCAGGGACTTAATTTAGTCCAAGTTTCTAAAACAGTAATTCTTAGTGTATGTAAATACACCTAATTTTTCTGTATTTTCTTACTGAGCTTTAACTTTTCTGGTATGTATGTACAAACAACTTTTCTTGATGGCTTAAAAACAGTCTTTATAGCTAAAGAAGGAAAAAGTTTGTTGTTAATCTTTCCCTGTTAAACTTGTCTTTTTTTCTGTATAACGCTCGTGGTATCAGAGGCTTCCTCCATGTGTTTTACTTACCTCATTTAATCGCGTAGGTAACTTATGTAAACGCTATGCTCCAGGATGCGGTCTCCTTAATAAAGCAGGAAATCCCTGGGAAACTGGCCAAATAAACACTGCACAGGCTACCGAAACAATCAGAAATATGGGTTTGTATATGAAATGTTTTCATCAAGCCTATATAATACCCCTTTAAACGTAGTCTCTTTTTTTCTGAGAAGACATCCACTATAGTGACCTTTCTACTTGTCAGACCATGTGTGCATCCAGTTGCCTCTCCTGTTACCGTACTGATGAAAATAAGTTAACTTTCGCTCCTATATCAGCAGAATTGTTTGCATGGTGGCTTTCAGTTTACAGCTCTTGAAAATTAGCCAGGGGCTGGGGAGAAAATGTTTCAGGGTAAGATGGGGAAGAAATGTAAGCTCCCTAAAATTAAAGGAGGAATGAAAATCAAATCCTGACTGAGACCCAAATTGCCAGTTTGAAAATAATCTTCTAAATAAGTGTTTCCATAAGTGACATGATTTGGGGTAATTAAGTTTCTGATGCCCAAATAAGCTATGGTTTTAAGGTTTTGAGCTTCAGAGATCAACCTCTTAAAATCTTAAATATATGTGATAATCTTAACTATGCAAATCGATATGCAACAAATACAAATTCTCTTTACTCTCTTGCATATTGCTATTGTCTACAGCAAATTAAAATAATGTGGTTTGATATGCCATAATGAAAAATTCTCTCGCTGAAGCATCTGTATCTCGGCAAGATGTCAGTCTCTGCAGCTCATTCACAAATCCCAACCTCAGCTACGTTCTGGTTCAGATTAGGTTTGTACTGAACAAAACAGAGTGTAACAAAAGCAAGCAGGAAGCAATTCCACCCCCCAAATGAGGCCATTCCAGTTTTTGTAAGTGTTTAATAAGAAGCTTAACAAATTGCCAACTCAGGTAGAACTTGTGGGATGTTATTCTCTCTCTTTTTATATAGTGATACTCTGTTGCGCAAAGCATTACATCCAAAAGCCATGTTTTCTCAGGCAATATTTACCAAACTCAAGTGTCTAACTCATTTATTTGAAGAAATCCCCAATGTCACTAGACCATTTCCTGCATTAAACTAATTAACCTTCACGAAGAAATTGGGTCTTGCAGAGGTGGTTATTTTTCCTAAGAGAGCAGCTGCAGCACTCCCGACAAGTGTTTGATGTGGAGAAAGAAAGTTTTTAAGAAGAATGAGTTAATTTCCAAAGGTGCTGCTGCTACGAGAGAGAATTTCCAGTATTACACATGCTTCTTGCTTATCTTTGCTATCTAGTGAGATGCTTTTTGTTGTATCAGCAGCAAGCACTCCTGGTTTGTTTGCCAGACAGATTTTAAAAGGCTTTATTCACGTGTCATTTTGTGGAACCAATATCAGGAATTGGCTTTGGTTTTAATTATTTAATCTATTCCTTTAATAAGAAAAAAAAAATGGGGGGAAAGGACAACAGTGGGCAAGGGTAGCCCAGCTGGAGCTTAGTCTAATGGAGTGACGTGAAGCAGTTTTGACGTGGTTTACGCAGTCTGCGAGGTATAGGTAGGCACTCCCTTTTCCTGTGAAGTTACCCAATTTCAGCCTGCCCTTTGAAGGGGAGCGGGTCATGCTGTTGGTGCCAGGTGCCGTGGTGTCGCCCTCCTGCCCCTGTGGCACAGGGGATGTGTCCGAGGGAGGAGGGAAGGTACCTGGGGAGTCAGGCAGCGGGGGCATGGCAGGACGGCGTTCCTCTGGGAAGCTTGACAACGTGAGACCTGGTAAGGGGGGGAAATTAAGAGCGGCAGCCAGGCTACTGTAAATCATTCTGAAATTGATGGGAGCAGAAAAATTGGGGAATCACGTGGCACAGTCTGCTTTATTCTTCTAAAATTCTTGTATTGCCCCTGTGGTAGGTGAGCGCTTTCCCAAAGCAAAGTGATGCCTTCTGATACCTGTCAAGAACGGCTTGTTTTCCTCACTGCCTCTCTAAGGAGGGAATTATATGAGCTCTTAGGCTCAAAAACATTCTTTTAAAGGAACAAGCAGGAAGGTTGACCTAGACAAGTAGTAAGCATAATGAAGAAAGGAATGAATTTAAGATGATCCTAGATTTCTCCGAGCAGCCCCTCTATCCACCACAAAACCCATTTCCTATGTCAGTGGAAAATATTTTTTTTTTGCGTGAGAAAGTTCTGCTGTGTCAGAAGGGGAGATGTTTTTCTTTGTGCCAAACAAACTGTCCTTTAGATACACTGGTTTCTTTGAGAAACCAAGGAGTGGGTCAAGATACCTTTTCTTGGAGCACTTCATGTAGCGAATGAGATCATTACGGTCAAATGAAGCCACATAGCTGAGCAAACACTCTGAACTCGGAATTTGTTGGAAGTGAGTATAAACAGATTTCATGCCCTGAGAGGTAATTCCTGAATGGTGGCAAAGATGTGTAATTATTGCTAAATTTACCAACATAATTGAAGTCCTGTAATCAATTATAGGTGATAACACTACCTGTGCACACTGACAAGAACTTACGGGAATACCTAAATTGTGGATTAGTTGGCCGGCTGCATGTGTGGTTGCAGCCGATGGGGTTTGTGCTGTGTTTGGAAGACTCACTAAATTCCCTCCTGTGCTAGGCGGTGGTCTGCCACACAGCCAAGGACTGGCCCAAGGACTGTACTTTTGTTTATGCTTTCTCTTATGGCAAAGGTCAGGTTTGCACAGTTTGTATGTTGTAAAGGTCTAGAAAAAGGTTGCAAGGTTCATCTACTTTTTTTTTTTCTAATAACTAAGTGCATAAGTTTAGGAGTAAACATATGAGTGGTAAGAGATGTTACTTTGAAATGTTTTCACACTTGAATTTTTTTGAGACCTTATGACTTTTTTTTTTTAAATGGATGACTGGTGTTTGTAAAAAAATATTTTTTTTTTTGTTCCTTTCTTCTTTGACCAGGGCTTAATTATAATATGCAGGTGTCATGAAAGGAGTGCATATATAAGTACCAAGGAAAATAATATTTTCAAGGTCAAACTCCAAATAAAATTTTCAAGAGCAACTTTGATTCATAAGACGCTTTAGTCCTGAACTGAAGCTCATTATAGTTCAAGTGCTGAAGCAGAGATCAAAACGAGAAGCTGCAGGCAACTGCATTCAGAACCTGATTGCTTTGACTCATGCTCTTGATGGTATTACCATTCTAGTAAATATTATCTCTGACCCTTACTGTTTTCCATGCTTTCCCTTGGTCTCTGGTTCAAAAGGAACAGCTAAGGGTGGAGTGACCAGGTGGTGTTTTATTGTGTATCCAGACTGACAGATTAGGAACAAGAGATCAGCCTGGATGGGTCTGAACTGGATCCATCATGCTTAATGCCAGATAAAAAAATCTCCTGGACAGGTGGGGTGAAGTTGAAGGAATGCTGACTTTTATTAACTAAATGCACAATGATATGTCCTTAAAGGAGAGTGGGAGGATGTAGCCTGTTTGTATTGCCACTAAGACTCCCAGATAGATTACATGCTTGACTGCTACCATACGTTAACTGGGAATGACATTGCAGCCTGTCTGCGAGAGGGACCCTCATGAAGAATTACAGCCACCGCTCTTCTTTAGACACCATTTTCTGCTTTTGTACTGGTTTTGACTTTTAATTATTCCCATATATATTTGCAAATGTTTTCAAAATCGCAAATTTCAAAAATTGCCTTTGGACAGTTTAGTTGGCCTCAACATCACCTCACTGTCATCTTATTTGAGCTAAACTATTCTTTAGTTAAGGAACTGTAGCTGAACAAAACCCTACTCTTGCTGACTTGCTGAAAGAGAGCAGTAAAGCAATACAACTATCGGAGTGCAGCTGCCTTTCTACGTAAGCACTGGAGAAAAATTCAGAAATAACTATTAAAAAATCTGAGACACAGTCCGATGATCACTTTTTTTAAAAAGTCGTTGTGTGCTACTGTGCCTTAGATGGGGTGGCATTAGGATCATGGAGGTACTCCAAAAGGGCTGTGTGTACTGGTGGTTTGTATTGTTCTTTTTTTGACAAATACAGGGGATTTTTTTTTAAAGATGCTAATGACAATCAATTTTCAATGCTTTTGTCTTTAGCAGTCTGTTTTTAGTGAAGGGTTTGAGTCACAAAAGTCTAGAAGATACTAATATGCTGATGACAAGAAGTGGTCATTCTTTAACTTAAATTGCTTGCTATGTTGCTCAACAGCTATCTAAAAAGCTTTATTCCATAACATGCACTGCAACTTTCTGAAACAGCAGAGAAAAGACCAAACTCTCAGCTTTAAAAATTAAATTCTAACATTAAAAAAAAAAAAATCACTCCTGCAAGCAATACTCTCTAATGATCTCAGTCTTGAAATTTAATTTGCAAAGGTGATACTAGGACCACACATACCTCATGTTTCTTTGTTAAACTCCTGTGAAGTTGAAACTGGATGAGGGATTTTCTCTATCTATAAATTTGGTCTCTCTGTGAAATGTGAGTTCATAGAATACAGAAAAATTCAATTCATACATATTAATCTTCTTGTATGTCAAGGAAGCTATTACTTTCATATGCTTTTATGCTTCTCACAATGTAGGGTAATGATGCTGTATATATTAAAATCTAAATATTTTATAGATGCAATCAAAAAAACATTTAAATGAAGTTAAGGGTCTGACTAAAATGTAAAAGCAAAGAAATTTAAAGCTCAGGTAGGAAATTCTGGTCTATATGATATTCTTCAGGATTTTCAAGACCACTGTTGAGTGCTACTGGGTCGGCTGCTTTGTCTAATCTTGCACTGATCTAGGAAGAACCATGTGTAAGTTCCATTTGTGAAGTTTGGAGGTTTTTTAAAGTGAAAAGTGAAAATATAGATTTAAAACTTTCTCTTTGACATTTACAGGAAGCTGCCTACTGGATATGAGTATGTTTATGTAATAAGGCAAAATTATAGATCATTGTATTAACGTACATTTATTTTGTTATATGCTTTTTTGTTCAAATCTGTATGAAAAAATACACAGGTTTATTTTATTGAATTTCTTTGCTTCCAAGTACACTTCTGAACTGATTACAAGGTCAGAATTGCACCCATGATAGAGCATAATGGGTTCTGGACTAGATCTAGAACAGCAGTGAAGTGCAGCTTACTTTTTAAGCTAAGTTTCTCAAAAATATTCTTCAGATGCTGACTAGGTCCAAGGTTGCCTCAGTTCTGTAAATAATTTCCTTACAGAACTGCAAGTTTTCCAGGAGCCTGAAGTTGTCAGTCAGAAAGTAACCAAAAGTGGATCAATAGGACAGTGGACAAGCTGGAGACTGTTCAGTGCATATTCAAGAGCCACAAACTACATATTTCTCCTTTCTCTAAATTGCCTGCAGATGCTCTTAGAGAATAGTTGATAGGGATATTCTTAGAGAACTGTGTTCCACACAGCAGTATGCTTTGTTATTATGTAGCAGTATGCTTTGCTTTCTCTTCAAAAAGTGGCATCATCACCAATGATAGCTTTTGCCCTGTAGATGAGGGGTTAGAGCATTAGCCAAGATGTAGGGGAATGAAAAGCACATCCTTCCTTCTGCATAGAAGACTTAAAATCCTTATTTGATATGTCCCAAGAGAGTACACCACCTAATCAGCTTTAGGCTGGTTTTGGATAAGAACATGTTCACCTCCCAGCACAGTTGAGCAGAATAGGGTTCAAGATTCATTGATCTGAAGGAGAGGCCAGAAAAGAAGGGCTCTATAAACAGTAAGTTTCTTTAAGTTATTTTTTCAGTTTTAGCTTATTGCTAGTCCAACCTTTCCAGGTTAAGCTTATAGAAATAGGAACCTGTTAAATCTTCATGTGGACTGAAAAGCCCTCTATTATTCAATTTTGTTCCTTAAATAAGCACCTGAAGAATATGGTATGGTCATGTCTTTGCTTTCTTTGCCATAAATTATTTAACTGAGTTCTCAAGTACCTCAAAGAATTAAGTTTTCTAATCCTCACATCATTCTTGTAACTTGTACTCAGACTCTAATTCCCCAGGATGGTTCTTTACCTCTGGCTACCAGCACTGGGCAGTGCTCCAAATTCAGCAGCACAATTTCCAAGCACAGAGTTAATGCAACCTCTCTTTCTATTTGAACATACTCTTTCTGTACCCAGTGAATGTGTTTGCCCTTTCAAGTAGAGAATCATGCTGGAAACTTGAGCTCAGCTGATAATTCACTGATACGTCTCTCTCTCATTTCTCTTTCTCTCTCTACCTCCCTTTCTTTTTTTCTTCCAGAGACTGTTTCAGGCTGTAACCTAGAAGCAGTGATTATTCTCAGAGGTACTGCTATATATGTGGCCATATTTAGGATCAAAGTGCTTGTTTGTGTTTAGGTTATGAGGTGGCTTGTACCACTTTGTCATCCCTTCATTAATTACTAACCCTGATGGATTCATATACATATGTGAGTACAGCTATATATTTATAGAGAAAGTATTTTATTTCAGGTTTTCAATACAAATAACTTGTGGGGATCCAAAAAAACCCCTACGTTCCCAATGATGCATGTCTGTTTGCAGTTACGTTTGGAGACCTGTCAGTCACACAGTTTTACTGGTATGTGCTATGCTGCATTTGTGTCACCATAGTTTCTTAGTTAATAAATAAATCAGGGAGTGCCAAATCAATGCCATAAAGAGGTTTAAATATATGAATTCTCCATTATTCCCTTTTTAACTAAACTTGTAATTTCATCATAAAAGATACCAGTTTATCTTGACGCAAACCCATGTTGATTGGCATTAATTATATTACCCTCCTTTAATTTGTTAATCAAGTCCTGTATCAGCCAGCTATTTTGCTTAGGATCAATGTCAGTGTGACAGGCCTATAATTACCTGGGTCATCTTATTTGCCCTTTTAAAGTATTGGCACAACATTCAGCTCTCTGCAATGTCTCTAGTGCTCCACGATGTATCGAAAATCAACATTAAAGGCCCAGAGAGTTCCTTCGCAAGCTGTCTCTGAAACCTTTAAATATAAGTTGTTTGGACACATCAATGTCTGCTTTTAGGAGCTACTTTTTAATAAATTTCTGAGCTACTATTAAAATTTTGTCATCATTGTCAACTGAACATGCTGGGAGGCTTTTTTCATTAATATATTTTGGAAATAATTGGGAAACGCTTCTGCCTTTTCACTACTGTTATTGATACTTTTTTCTGTAGAGATCTTTGCTTAATCTTTTGATAAAGGTTTTCTGATTCCCAGTCTCGCTTCCTTGCAGGATCAAGCAAAGCCCTGTTCCTGTGTTTGACATCCATTTGCCATGGAAATCACTGTAACATCCCAGGCTTAGCACTAGATCTGCAGTGTCAGGGGACAAGAATGAAAAAGGATGAAGTTTACCTCAAAACTTTATATTTATGGTGTTATAGGCTCACCTGGAGGCCACAAACAAGACAAGTGTCTGTGTGGTTTCAGCATCAGATAACATACAGTCAAAGTATAAGATGAGAGACCCCTAGTAGAGCTGAAAAGGGGACACAAAGAGCCCACTGACACAACAGTTTTAGCTAGTGCAATGGGGAGGACGAACGTGTTTGACAGCCTGTGCTGAAGCATTGTACAAGCCTTGTAGCGTTGTTTTAAGATAAATGTAACCCATGAACTCTTAGACCCACTGATGTCTGTCAAACCTGACGTTCATTCGCTGAATAAGAAAAATACCAGAAAAGCAACTATTTCAGTTAAATTCTCCAGGATAAAAAAGCCTCTTTAAAACTGAGTAACGAGCAATAAACGTGCTAGAGGGGATGCTCGATGGGCTCGCAGCCTTAGTGCCGTGAACAGCTCCATTGTCCATTGTAGCCATTTCTCTGAACATCACTTCTGGTGCTCCGGAGCTATAGGTCTCCTCGCCAGTGGGGTCCCGCAATGCATAAACACCATCAAGCCGCCGCTCAGTAGTGGTAAAATCAGGGAAGGCTTCCCGCACTGCTGCGGCGGCTGATGGCCTGGAAAAGGAATGCTTTTGAAATGGGCTGCGGCATTTGCTGCTTCACTTGATTGTTTCCATCTCTGCGTCAAGGCCCGTTTCAACACAGTGTGAGCTTGTTGTGGGTGAAGGTGGGTGTCTGTTGGACGAACAACAAAAGCAAAATCTTATACCATCTTTTATACAAAATGGATGCTGTCTTTATTTTAATTTCTGAAGCAAAAGCCCAGGTTGAGTGCCCCTTGCTTCAGACAGAAGATTATGTGCATCCTTTACCTCTTTGTGGCAGTAACTTTCTCTGTTGGGTACATCTGCCCAGCTGGATTAACAGCTTTTTTTTCAGTCTTTTCCCCAGTCCCTTTTTGTTGAGACTGTGGAGTCACATTCAGTTAAAGGTAAACCTGAGAAGCCAATGCATCCTATTGCTCAATATCCAATAGTAATCCTTGTACAAACCACTATAAAATGTCAGGTTAAAACAAGGTAACAAAAGGTTCGGGTTTCACCAGAAATACGTACCATTTGGCATCTGACTTTGGTAACTTCATAATGAAAATAATCCCCATTATTTCATGATAATATACTTTCTGTTTCCTAAGGGGCTAGATCCAAAGACTGCTCCAGCCAGGAGAGGTCAGAGGAGACATTCCCTATTCTGGCAATAAAATCTCCAAAGGCATGATACTTACATAGCTTCTGTTCATGTTAATCATCATGGAAAGCTCAATGTCAGTACAGGAAACAAACAGACAAACAAATACTGTTTATACAGTGCTTTTTGTGAAGTCAAAGAACATTATCAAGGAAAGACCCTATGAGGGAAAACGATCCTTTTACAAAAGTGTTAAAATAACTTTATTTTAAGATTTTAAAATCCCAGTGCTTGCATGCCTTCCAGTCTCACACAAATCTGTAAAAGACATATGAATTAAATATAGAAATCATAGACCACAACCTTTTTCTTTCCATGTCTTCTAACACAGGAATAAAATTACTTTCACTGAAAATGAAATGAACTTACATCTTGTCATTCTGTGTCCTACTAACAGATAAAGCCACTTGTCCCAGGTAGTGTGCTGGTCCAGAACAGAGTCAGCCCCAGGTACACAGAGTTTTGATGTAGTTATAATATAAGACAACAGATAATATGTAAGATGATAGCTAAAAATCAGAGGAACAGTGGCAGCATGTTAGCAGTGTTAATGGTGGAGGGGCATTCTAGCTGTTGCTGCTGACATTGTGGAATTCATCACTACAGAAAATAGAGGAAAATTCAAGATATCATAAAGAGTATATGGATATATAGGATATCTGTATATGAATAATAAACATATAACCAGGGATGTGATAGTTAACAATAACAAAACACTGCAGTGGATACAAAACTTTCTCTTTTCTGTTGTATTAGGAGAATCTTTAGTTTGATTATATGAGGGAGTAGCTGTGCTCATATCCTTGCCATTGTGGAAAAGAGACTGCTCGGTTTGGGGAGCTGATGACAGGACTGTTGTATGTTTCTTGCAAAGGCTTAAAAGAGAAAGGTAATGAAAGGTAAAGGAAATACAGGAAACAAATCAGCAGGAAAAGCATCTGACTACTAATAAAATTCTGTATACAGTTAAGGTTGCTGCTTTTTATCCATGAAGCCCTAAATCTAGTCCCTCCAGCAGTGTCTCTCTCCGATATATTATCACCACATTTGCAAATGCCAGTGAGGCTTGAATTGTAACCTTAATATGAAAGAGAGTAAATTTCCCAACTTTGTAATAACTAGTCTGTTATCGTTTAAATATCAGGGCATGTTACAGAGCACATCTGTTTTTTCTGGACACCTAGGAGGTAGGAGGTGAGAGAGTATGGGATGGACAGAGTTTGAGATACAGTGGACTATTGGTATTTATTAATAACAGATAAATCTTTAAACATTCAAAGATTATGAGAGCTTGTATAGAAGGTATCATCAGGCCTTTGTGTTTTGTTATTGAAATAAACATTAATAACCATTGCCAAATTTTTCCATGTTGTTGTAGTTACAACTAATAAGCCCCCACAGTTCTTCTGTCACCTTTCTCCACAAATTTCCTCAAAATTACTGATACTATTCTATTTTCTTTCAAGTTCTTGAATACAATAACAAACTAGCAATTTTCACAAGCTTTCATCAGTTTATTAGCTGTAAAACTATGGTAAGCACTTTGCTGGTTTGAAACCAGCCATTTAGTTTCTAAGGATATCATGAAGTACTAAATTTAATCCTTTCATTAACAGTATATCCCTGTTCTGTAAACCACAGAGACACAGTGCGCTGTGCTCACATGGGGTGTCACTGCTGCAATTCTGGTTATTCTGTTCCAAAACCATATGCCTCTAATATCTCAAAATTTCCCATCAATACCAGTAATAGTCATATTGCTATATGATTCTTTGTTTTTTAACTTTGCTTTATAGTAATATCAACAATTTGACTTGATCAAATTCCTTCTCCCTTCCTTTGAACAGACAAACAGGTGATCATAAGCAGAGACCCATTAATCTGGTATATTTAAAAAGTGCAGCTGCTTGGCCTGCATTCACTGTCTCATTAAACTGGGTTATAATATCCAAGTTTTTGTGGCTTACGGTTAGATATTTAATGTGCTCTTTGACTAACCCTCAATTCTGTTTTCTACACTGGCTAAAAAAAAATTAAAATCAAGGAAATAGGAAGCAAATTCTCTCTAACAGCATGTCTGGTGTTTCCTGAACTGGGAAATAATGATACCAATTAATTTTATTTTTTTCCTTTTCTTCCCACTTTAAAGTATCCATATGCACAAACAGGAGTCATGCCAGGTTAACCGATTGGCTGTTAATGAAACCTCTGTGTGAAGACCCTCCTTAATCTACTCAACCCTCCAGAGATCAAACAGAGAGTTAACAGAGCAGAGCAGGTTATATATGATGGATGTGTGTGTATAAATCACTTCCTCAAAGTTAAATTGTTCCAATTCACTCAGTGGCGACAAACTGCAAAGATTCTCACAGACATGTAACACTCCCTCCTCCTCCTCCTCAGTAAGGATTATTGGCCGAGACGTAGAAAATGCCTGGGAATCCAGGTAATATAGTAATAGCATAGAAAGCAGCAAGTCAAATATGGAATAAAAGCAAGCATGTAAAAGAAATAAACATTATTTTTGTCTTCTGATAAGCATAAGCATTTTGTTGGCCCTGAGGGAATCCATACTGTTGCTTCAACTTTTGCTTAGATGTTCTTAAAGAAGGTAACATTAAAAGAGACATAAAGGCAAAAGAAGAGTAAGGAATGACTTGTAAAATTATGGAATAAAATTCACCTGTGAGCCACAAGCTCCAAAAGGACACTTCTGACACCTGCTACCCACAATCTACGTTTTTTCTGGTTTGCTTTTGTTCTTCTGATAAAGTAAATTCTTGGAATCTGATTACGTGAAGAACAGTTGTCTTTGTACTTATTAATGTCTTTTCTGTAGCTGCATTCTCAGATATCCTTTTAGGAACTAAGAGCTCCTACAGAAGAAAAGTTCACTGCTTGCAGATTGCACTGAGACCAAAACCATCTTAATCAGTTTAAGAGAGAAATTCTGCTCTTCATAATTATCTCATTGGTTTCAGTAGAACCTATTAAGGTAACCAAGAGCTGAATTGCATTCAAGGGAAATTTTAAATGCCCGCACAAATAAAATTCAATTAAATCTTTTTATATATTTTATTTCTCATTTAAAATTATTCTTCAGATGTTTATTACTTGTGTCTTTCTCTGTGCTTTTTACCTTACTGTATTACTATTATGCACATTTTTCTTCCTTTTCCTAATAGTCCACTACAATTATTTTTAGCTTTCTCCATGCTCAAGAAAAAGAGTCCTGACAGAAAACAATCTGCTTATCACTTCTTATTGAATCATTGATATTCATGGATAGTGGTTGTGAATTAGGAGTTTCCTCTGAATACATGCTATAGAGTAAAGGAAGGTTGAGTAGGCCATGATTACAGGTATGTGAAAAGCTAGTTTTGGAAAGAAAAAAAAAAAAGAGGAGTGCAAGGCTCAGACTCTTGTCCCTGTTCTGTATTTTAAGTTTATTGTTTACCCTGAAGACAAGCTGCATATGCATATTTCAAGACCATGATCATAGATCCAAACATGATATGTCCACAGATACAGATATGTCCAGAGATACGATATTTGTAGATGACATTAATGGAGAATAAGTTCCATGACTATTAAAAGTCATTAACAATGGGAAAAAAATCCTAAACAGGTCATTGCTAGTATAAAAGAAGTAACTTCAAAGCATTAATCTTCAGGTCATTCCAGTCTACTATACTGATGGGGGTGAAATTCATTTCACTTCATTTTAGATGACTACAACTTGGTCACGTTTAATTCCCTTCTTACAAGTATTCTTATGTGTGCCTATGGCATGATTTATCTCACTCTATAGTTGATGTCTTTAGATTAAAATGAATCACACCTCTTTTCTTCTTTGGTTATGTAGGGCATGTGATTAATTGAAATACTGACATCTACATATGGACATCTACAGAAGTCTACAGCTGTCTATATTGATACATAGACATATATATTTGGTCAGATAAATCCTGCCCAAAGCAATATATTCAGTACACCCCCCCCCATGTAAATTTCTAAAGCTGTTCAAAGTATAAGGTTTCAATTTCAGAGTGGCATGTACAAGCAGACAAGCTTTGAGATTTCAGTCAAATATGGTTTGTAACAGCTGAGCTTAGCAACAAAAAAGCCCCAGTCCTGTTTTTATAATGGACATACTGACACATCCTCTGTGTTATAATAAGCGTATAGATGAATACAATAAATTACAATTGCAAGCCAACCAATGTCACTTCCTTCCCTACATGGTGGGAAGCATAAGTGTGCCTTTGTATGAGGCAAGAATTGCTTTTGCTCAATTTATTGTGTGGGTAAATCCAAATCTTTAATCAAATTCCTGCTTAGTCTTAATGCCAATTTTTGTTCCTAACTTTGAAGATTTCATTCCAGAGGTTCAGACAAGTCAGTCCAGAGAGCTATGTACTTCTCACACTTGATCAGCTGGGTCATCTATATCTAGGGGAAAGGGTGGTGGTGGTGGGAAGTCAAACAACAGTGCAAAATAATTGCTTTTTCTCTTTTTATATAGAAAAAAGGAATTTTGTTGAAATGGCTAAGTCTTCAAAAGGCCATTTTGCAAAACAGAAATACACTTAAAAGCGTATAATCTTTAGCTGGAGGCCAGACTGAGTATGTTTCTGATTATGCTGGTGACCCTCACCCTAAAATCCCTTTGTAGAAATGCCTTTATTCTAGACAACATACTGACTAGCAAATGATCTAACAGATTTCACAGCACATAAATTCAGACCTAATAAATTATTTCAAATTCAGACTCCCTAATTACAGAATCAGTGAAGTATTCCATTTGCAATTGCAATTATCTAAACAACTAATAAATACAACTAAAATGAGGCATCACAGAAAATATTTGATAGCTATTTACTATGGAAAAGGCAGGCTAAATTTTAAGCCCTGGCTAAAACTGGTGAGAACTGCTTAAAATCTATTATTTGTGGTTGGTCTAGATACCAGAATAGGAACATTATATTATATTACCTTAGCTGAGTGTAAATGCTCAGATATTAACCTCTGTTACTTGTTAATTTTTATACTTATTTAGAAAAGTTCAATTCTGCTTTTACAGTGTAGCAGTTTATTCACTTTAGTAGGAAAGGTTTTTGAAATATAGAATATCTATTAGATATATTAAATATATAGTTCTGATGTATTTCTTGGAATTTATACTTATGGAAGGAACAATCATACAATTATGAAATGTACTCTGTTTATAGGTATGGCTATGGCTGTATGTGGATGGCTTTAACACATACCAATGTAAAGGATATACATTTATATACTCTCCTCTCCCATGTAAATCTAATAGTGGGAATGCATATCGCCTATAAAATATAGATCAGCTCACCCTTTGCACGTAACGGTGTTTCTAAAATACCCTCCTTTTGTCTGTTTTTTCCCTCATGCCCAGTAGCAAAGGTCAAACGAAGCAAAAAACTAAGGAAAATGTCAGTTGCTGCCATCAATTTATTTCAGATATTGGGATATCTGCAATGAGAAAATTAAGACAGGCTATCAACAAATGACAAAGGAATCTATACTGTGTGTAGGTACAAGGCGCTTCTGTCCCAGTACTCTGTAGTGTCTTAAGCACTATTAGTGAACAATAATAGCACTGCTGTCCCAGAACTCTGTCTTCATGATTTCTTAGGATTTCATTGCATCCAGTGCAGAGGGACTTAATTTGTGTCTGCACTGCCATCAGAACAAAATACGTGAAGATGTTGAAATGTAGTACCGAGCTTGTAGGAGAGGTCCCTGCTGCTCACCAGTAAACCCTAGCAACAGAAGGTTGTTCATCAGAGGTGGAACTTGGATGCTGCCATCTTCTTAATGACCATGTCAAAAAAGGGGAAAGTGGAAACAAGAATATAACTGCTGCTGTTTATTGGCTGCCACTTGTAGGAGTCTTCTGAGCCAGATGATGCATTAATGTGAGAAGACGTTGGGACCTCAGAAACTGTGGGGCTAGTTGTTTTGCTACCAGATAAGGTGTGGGCTCATTTCAGAGTGCTTAGGAGCTTTCAAGACTTCTGTGACTTCTATTCAGACAATGGGTTCAAGCTCTGTGAGAGAATCACTGAAATCATCATCTAATGGCTCTGAACTATTCCTTAGGAGAAAGGTTTTCAGTTTTGTTAATTTTTATTGGCTGAGGGGAAAAGTCAGTACTTTCCAGAAGCTGTGGCTTAAGTCTGAGATAACACGTTGGGACTGTGAGTCAATTATGAGCTTGTTACAGAGTTTCAGGGTCTAGGTAAGGAACTGGGACTGGTGAGGAAGGTTCTTGTTTCCTTTGCAATTGCTACATGTAGGGCTAAAGGAGCTCTTGCCATTGCTCTTTCCCAGATTCTTGGGATTTTCCGAGATCATGGACTTCTGGTAGAAGAGTGATAAAATAATCTGCTCAGTTGACTGAAATAGTGAAAATGAATTTGTTTTAAATCAGTGGTGGTCCAGCAGAGTAATCTTCCATACCTCAAATATAGCATTCTTGTTTGTGCAAAGTCTGTATGTTTTTGTAGGCATAGATTGCTCCATACAAAACTTGAAATAACAAATTGTCTTTGTACAACAAATGTCATATTAAGCTTTGCACATTCATCCTTGACATGGTCCCTAACTATGTTAAGCCTTCTTGCTATGTACCAGTCACATCTGAAATATTCTGTAGGAGTATAAGAAATCTCATGCTGTTCAGACTAATGACCAACATAACCTCATAGTCTGCTTCTGATAGTGGCAGTAGGACACTGAACATCAGCTGTGTCCACCCATCTTCTCTTCATCAGCCACCCCAGATTCCCTCCCTCCCACTTTTCTTTTGCAACAGTAGGTGGTAGGTTTTTCTTACCGGTGAATTTAGCAGTGCTTGTTAAAAGGCCAGAAAAAGTTCTGTGGAGCATTTATTGGAAAAGTACTTAGAAATGTGAATTTTGCAGCACAAGACCTTTCTGATGGAAGAAACCTTCCACTGAATTAACATCTGTGCAATAGCAAATCCTAATTGTAACACATTTTTCTAGAGGCAAATCCTGTGATCCTTACTGTTAAAGCTTCATCCTGGAATGGATGGAGGTTTAGCCTCAGTAATAACAGAGTAGTTCTGAGGTGTGTCCCTTCATGAAGTAATTTGGAGCTTTTCACATATTGCTGTAATATACATTCATTTCCCTTTTTACTCTTAGCCTACACTAGAAACCATGTATGTATTTTATGGAAAGGCAAGAAAACAATCACAAATCATCTATTAGCAATTGGATTACACAGTCTTCTAAAACTGGTTAGATTTTCTTTGACAAATATATTCTACTCCTTTTAATCCAGCTTGCTAGGAAAAAAACAAAACAAAACAAAACCATCAAGCTGCTTTACATGTTGCTTTTCATTTTAATTGCTGGCATTTTATAAGGAATGCACACAGGTCCTAATTTGCACAAAGAACTTACTGTACATTCATTTGCAATATCAAATTCCATGTCTTGGTGGAATTATATTTGCAATAATGCTTTGTGTCATAAAACTGCAGCGTATTATTTATTATACCATCTTAATCTTATTACATTCAGTTATTGAACTCGGTTTTAACAGACTGAAACAGCAAGAGAAGCGTTCATGCTAAAAGTCAAGGAGAATCATGGCTGTTAGGCAGGGATAACTCACTGCTTGTTCAAGTCACAAGTAGAAGGTGGACACCCTCCTGAGCTGCACCTGAGGAAATGGACAGAAAACCTTATTTTTGATTGAATCCAAAAAGACTTTCTTGAATAAACTAGTAACAGTAGGAACAGCAGATGTTCAGCACCTCTGAAAATGGATTCTTCCAAATCTCCATTTACAAATGCAGTATGGAGGCACAAAAAATTGGTTGCCAAATCTGGCAGTCTTGGTCTTTGGGAGTAATTTGTGCTGTGTGGATACTTCCATCAATGAATAGCTGAAACAGAGTTGCAACACAAACTTCTCATCTGGGAATCAGCAATTTCTCTGGAAGACTGATCATGGATATTTTAATTGATGATCATTTGCAAAAAGGTAACATGGATGCAATGAGTTTCATTCTTGTTAGAAAACTGGAACAAGAAACCTAAAGGCAAGCTCCTGACCACAGCTCCTCTGAATTTTTTGTGTTACAGAACCTTTGCTTGAATTTTATGTCTCAGTTTCATTCCAAGTAGCCTATGCTATGAACCAGGCTGTCTCTGAACCCAAAGCATTTGTAAGGAAGATGAGGGGAACTATTTATAAACACGTTTAATCAAGCACATGAACAGACTAAGGTGTAAAATGCGGAGCTATATTTGTTTTGAAAAAGTAACAGCTAAATCTGTTTTGCCACTCTTGTATAACAATGTAATTGAACAGTAAAGTTTGCCCATTAAAAACCAACACTTCCACTGGAAAAATTGTATGTCCTTAGATTGACTGTGCCTCTAACTGCCTGTGACTGATAGAGTATGTTTCCATATTTTAAAATGGCATTCACAGATATGATTATAATTTTGATTTTAAGGATCTGATCTTACATTCCTCAAATGTCTGAAATGCCCAGCAAAAACAGCAAGAGCTTTGTATTTTCAAGGAATGCAAGCACCAAGACTTCGTAGTTGTTGCTCTTCTTTTTCATTTTTTTTTTAAAGTTTAAAATGTGTACTAATAAGGGTGCTTTACCATCAGCTGACTGTATGATTTATATGTATTATTTTTCACTGAAGGCATCTGTACCAGAATAATAAGAATGCTCAGATAAATACACTCTCTGCATTAACTTCACTGTCCCTAACAGAGTTAAACAAGGAAGAAAACTGAGTATGGACTTTCTTTGTAAGCAGACTGTAGAGTGATGTAACTGCAGAAAACAAAAGCAATCCTAAAACCCTAAAACCTACCAGAAATGTCTAACATGCAATTTGATCTTCTGCTTATGCTATTTTGCTTCAATTCACAGTAAAGTAACATTTCTGCTTCACTAGCACCTGCTGTGTATCACTGCAAATGATTACATATAGCAGCACAGGTGCCTTGAGAAAAGGAGAATATACTGTTCGGAACATACAAACAACTATGTTTGAATTTATGAATATCGTAATTCCTTCTGAAAAATGTGAACTGTTTAAACAAATAATCCTTTCATGAGTGTTTATTCCAGAAAACCATATTTTCTTTCCCAGAAAATTACACGCAGCAATGGCTGACAACACTGGTGATTTGTCAACCATGGCATTCAAAGAGATGAGAGCTTTGGGTTTTTGTACAGAAACTGGAAAAAAAAAAAGAGGCTTTGGTACCCAACTAGAAAGTGCTTGTGAAAACAGTCTGGAAAGAAAATAAACAAGTACCTACTGCTGTGCATCGTTTAAGGTTAACTTCAAACTCATGTAGACTGTTGTACATGATGTTTGCCTCCAGTCGCTCTTCTGTGAAGACACCAGGAACAGACAGTTTTGTATCTACATTTGGATGCCTGCGTAGCTCAGTACCTCAGAAGTACTGTGCATAAAATCTATCAAGAAAGAGGTTTCCCTGTGCTGCTGGGAGCCCCCAGCCCTGCGGGCTGAGTGTGAGAGCCTGCTGCGGACCAGAGCGGTGACCGGCACACATCACAGCCGGGCCTTACCTAAAGAAAAAGAGTTTGCTCAACCCACTTAGGTTGCCCAAAGTCCTGCTTGTGTGGGCGTTAGGCTTATTGCTATTACCCAGTTTGCCTCACAGATAACTCGTGAAGGAAAATAACCTTTACCTTTGAGAAAGAAAAGAGTGCGTCGTCAACCTGAGAATATCCCTCCAAGCCTGCCCCAGGCATGCCATTGCCTATTGCTGTGACTCTGGATGTCCTGGTGCTCGCTCCAGGGGTACAGTTCACCAACCTGACTCAGACATCATAGTTCAAAGTACAGTGAACAGGAGGAGATGGATAGATTTGAACATCCAGCACACCAAACAGGACAGTGTCCTCTGAAATAGCTGTTCTGCTGGCAGTGGAATTATTGACAACTTAAGGCATCCAAGAAATGTTAAAAAGAGGGATGCCTGTGAAGTTTGGTGTTTTATCTAGGGCTTAGATGCCTATTTGCAGCCATGACTTACTTGGATGTCTCTGAAGGCTAAATTAAAAAAAACCAAACTACGTCTTACAATAAGAGACCTCTTAGAGTGCAGGCAGCTATTTTATATATGTTTTACTGTACAGCCAGAGGAAGCAGAGCTGCATGCCTTTCACACAAGAACTTAGGGGCTACAGAGCTTGCTGAGGATCTGAGATGACTGGCTTTTCCATCTTATGGGACTAAGTAGAGGAAGCAAGAGGTGGGTTAGCTCTGCAAGCACATGATTAGGTTACTTCACTGAGGGAAGAAAGTTTTGGGTTCCAGTCATTTCCTCAGTATTTCAGTTTTTATCCAATGCTTGCTTAATGTGGAATATATAAACAGCTAAGGTACCTTGCAAGTTCCTGTCTGATGAAGTGGTTATATGGGGATTTTGTGGATCATTCATCTAAACTGCTGTTTTCAGGTTTCACACTTTGTGCCTGAAAGAGATCTGTTGTAGTGTACACCTGGCTCCAACTTACTGTGCGTAATAACAATACTGTGCATAATAACAATAAGACCTTCATAGCACTTCTGCATGGGATATTCAGCTTGCGGAGGTACTACCAGTGATTTTAGGCATCGTTGTAATAATCTACAAACAAGCCCAAAACTAAATGCACTAGTATGTCCATCTTTTGCTCTGCCGTCTGTCTTAGTGGGGATTTCCTGGGCTGTCGGCACTACCTCTGTGTAAAGGCAGCAGGGCTACTTCTGCTGCTCATTTCCATGACTGGAGATAAGCAGGGATTCTGCTGTATCAGCTTGCTGTAGGCCTTGCCTGTGGGAGACCATCTCCTGAGAGAGAGGAGATTCATTTCTCTTACCCCCCAGGCTCTCATGAGACTTCAAGGAAATGCGGTTTGTTGTTCCCCATTCCAAGCAAGATTCATGATACCTTTAGAAGTCCATGATATAGATGGTTACCTATCGGCTACCCACACTGGCTCTTTTTATAGTCCACAGAGACAGGCATTTCTAGCAAGCAATTCATCGGTTTCTAATCTTTGGGTGAAGCACACCCCATTTTATTACCTGACTAGCTCACGTGAAAAGGTCTATGTTTGGCCAGAGGGTTCCCACCCTTCTGTGCCTAACTGAAGTGACAACTTCAAATGACTGCTGAGCAAATGACTGCTATCACGCCCTGCTCATTTGGAGGGAGAGGTGGTAAAAAGAAGAGATTGTGTTCCCTTTCCTCTCCATCAACACCCTCAGATGCTACATGTATGCTCAGGACCATCTGAAAACAGTACAGGCTGTGCTGTCCTCCCAGCCAGATATCAGCAAGATCCACATCGCTACGTTTGGAATTATTATGTCATAAGAAAAATATGCAGAATACTTTTTTTTTTTTAGATGCTTTGATGCCATCTGCATCTTTATAACTCCTGATGCTCACTGATCACCGTTCATAGTTCTGGCTTATTTTGTTCTGGGGTTTTTTTGGTATACATCAAGAATCTGTGATGGCTAAAAAGGTGGCAAATTTGCCAGAAAAGAAAATTGGAGAGAAAAATCAAAGAAGAGCTTTGCAAGACACCTTCTTCAAATGGCTCCAAAGTTTTCGCTAAACATGTTATTCTGTTCTGCAGTATTGAAATAACTTTAAAATGCAAAGAAATATCTCATCCAATACCAGCTGGTGTCTGTAGTGCTCCTGGTGTACTCATATGTGTAAAATATTTAAATGGTTCTGGAATGGCATTAGTTAAAACATTCACTTGGTTTCTCTATTTGCCTGTTTCTTTTTGAGTGCAGTGCAATACTGATGCTGTCTGTTAATACAGAAAGTCACATCAACAGCTGGATAAGAGTTCATCACAAATAATGGCTCTGTTTAAAAGAATGACCCTTATAAATTACATTGATTGTTTTCTGCTTTGATATATTTTTATTGCAAAACCAAATAATTTTCCCTCAGCTTTTGTTAAACAATAGATTACTCCTAACATAAAATTACCACAAGCCAACTATTTATATATTGCCACTCTTTAAAATCACATAACTAATGGTTACAACTGCAACTTTATACTGACCTTTTCCTTTTTTCCAAATAAAACTATCATAATTACATAATTTGAAGCACTTTCTTTAAATTGCAGCTTGTTACCTATCTTCTGTAATAACATGTTTCTAAATTATAATAATTCAGTGCTTTTAAATCTGATACTCCCCACTCTGCTAGCACTAGGGCTCCATGCTAGATGTCAGTGGCATTCCATGTAGGCACAGGAATCTCCACTAATGAACCTGAAGCAGATGAGGGTCATCGTTAATGTTTGACTGTGTATTTACAGAGGGCGGCTTGATGGGGAGTATGGGCAAAACTAATAGATCTCCCACCTTGCTTCCTTAACCATAAACACTGCTTGAGAACAAGTGGCTTGTGTTTGGGTATACACTTAGATGGATTTCAGTCAAGCTAATGACCAAATATCACTGAATTTCCACAGGCACATGAAATTTAAAAATGTTTTTTCCTTTTTTTTCCTGAATAATACTTTGTTTAAACCTGATGCAACACAAACTGGATCACAAGCATGTTACTCACCAGCAGCAAGAAAGGAGTACCTTTCACAGGCTGGTGAATTAGAGAGCAAATTCAGGTGAATTCTGCAGGAGAGAGGGGAGCAGCCACCCCAGAAAGGAGACACCTGATTGTAAAACTACCACACTGCTATCTCAAATATGTATCCGCACCACCTAGTTTCAGAGGGAAGAGAATTAAGCGAGGAATCAGCCCATTGACTTCAACTGGCTTTAGATCAATGGCACCTCCTTGCTACAAATCCATGAAACCACTATGAGAGGCTTTAATAATTAATAATTTTATAATGGCAGAAGGACAATTATTTGGCAAAGCAATTGTCGGTTTAGTATTAATTCTGTCAAACACAGTTCTTAGCTTTGGAGCCCTTTATTATGTCTTATGACAGTTTTGTAATCAGAGTGTTGCAAAAATATTCACTGAAACTGCTGCTAGAGCTACTGGCAGTCCACCACTTCTAAAGACACGGGAAGATATGTATTTTTTTCCTACTGAATATTATTGCTTCTGAAATTAGACCTTATTTATGCTGGATAAAATCAAACATGCCATGGAGCACAGGGCTGGACAACAAGGTGATAAATATGCTTGAATCCCACCTACGTTTTATTTTTCATGGTGAGTGCCAGCAGCCAAGTCAGGCGATGGAGAACTGTGTGAGTGCAGACAGTGGCACAGGCGGTTCACAAATAAGTGCTGTTGGTTTCATGTGGTGGTGGTGAGCACTGAGCTGGGGGTGAGGGGGGAGAACATGACTGTGTGTGTTCATGGGGTTGGAAGGGCCATCATGTTTCACAGATTCCCAACAACAAGTTCTGACAAGTGAAAAATGTTTGATTTTAAAAAGTCACACAGCTCGCCTTTTTTAAACACTTTCAGTATTTATTTAACCTAGTAAATAGGTTTATTAGCAAGGTTCCATTCTTTGTAGTTTAGGTAATGGATTTACCATATGTTTATGCTTTAAGGACTTGTGTAAGACTGCTAACACCTATTTCTCCACCTCCTGTCTCAGGGGTTAAGACCTTGGTATGTTGCCAGTTTACTGCTGTGGTCCCTTCCCCTTGTATAATTACAGTCATTCCCAGAGCGAAGGAAATTCCCTGAGCTTTTGCTCTAACTAGCCACAATGTTTCACTACAAAAAGGCACTTCTTTAAAAGAAGAAAAGTAATAAAACTTTCACATTATTAACTTTTTCCCTTTTAAAAGAGGCTGAAAAATGCCATTGTACCACATTAAAGACCTTTACATAAGACTCACCATTGGCTAATGAGCCTTGTTGTACAATCTACCACATGCAACTGCCTTCAAGTGCTGCTTTTAACTTAACCTTGATGTAGTGCCAGGAATGTGCAAAGGATATACTTTGATGGTGGGGCAGTCTACTTCCCCCTGCCTTTTCCATATTGATACACTTCAAAATATCTGTAAGATTTAAATTTTATCGTTGTTTAACAGAGCAACTACTTTATGCCCCATAAAGGAGGAATGAGTAATTATCTGTCCTATACAAATAAGCAAGTAGATCAGTTATTTATAATAGAAATGATAAGAAATTGTTGATACTTTTTACTTGCGATGTGACTTTCTTCCTGCAGATACAAAGCGCTTCACAAGCATCCTCACAACTCCTCTGTGAAGAAAGTATCATAAACTCTGCTTTATCATTAATGAAAGTAGTTCAGTGACTTTCCAGAAGATGACACAGAATATCAGTATCAGAGACAGGATCTGAAGAATTTTTACTTTCAATTCCCTCTTTGATTATGAGTCATTTCCTCCCATCGCTGGAGTGAATTATTGTGGTAGCACTGCTACTGGAATTTGTTTAAATTTCATGTTATGGCCAGATGTGTTCTCCATAGAAACTCATATTTGATTTATATAATAATATTTATAACACAGGTAGTATCTGAAGATATTTTGGAGGCACTTATCTGACATTATTCTTTCCTTGAATTAAAATGACTATGATGTTGAAAATGAATCCTAAAGTTTCCGTGAAGACTATTTATAGAAATGTTAATTTTCTTGAGCTTTATAGAGTTCATTGACTTAATTTTTGTCTGTTATTTCCTTGATTGCATACTCAAAACATATAGGAGCTGTTATCTAAATGTTTTAATCTTCTATCATTTGAGAATTCTGTGAATGGAAAGTATCTGAAATTCTTGAAACAAGACATGAAAGGTCCTTCACAAAGGTTATATTCAAGGATTAAATGGATGATGGAGAATGGGAAAATGAATAGCAAGCGACCAACAATAATTTTTGCTATATGCGTCCTAAAAGTCAAGACAAAAAATATTTTCTTGACATGAATATAAAAAGCTTGGAACATCTTCATGAGACAATTCAGACCCTGGTGGAAGTGGAAACTGAAATTCCTTTTATCTTCTGCCATACTTCCTGCATCCATTGTGCATGCAGGGCAATTTACCATTTTCTTTAGTTTTGAACACAAAAAATCCAGAGTGATATTTTGAGTAGGTGAAATCTTAACAGAAGCAAAATAGAGATCATGTCATAGCTTCCGAACATACTACCCTAAATGTACAAAAGTGATCAAAAATACCTGGGAAGCTGTGGGGTTGTCCAGAACATTTAATCAGGATCTTCTCTAAGAGTAGCCTATGAATTTTCAAGTTAACAGGATAGGATGACTGACAGAATTACTTAAACTGAGTATGAATTGCCTCCTTTAAGTAAAGACTGAATTAAATCTTTCAAAGTAGAGGTGATTAAAAATGAGGTTTCCTTCCATTCCATCCTCTTCAAAGTCAGGAAGGAAAGTATTTTCCACATGCCAGCTTCTGACAGTGGGAAGAGAACTGGTGCTCAGTTTTCCAAATTACCAGGTGGCATGAGTGAAATAACACAGTTGAATCAAATTAAATTGAAAACCAAAAAATTACAAAAGGGCATTTGTATCTCTCTCCTTTTTTTGCCTTTTTATTACTGCATATTAACCACTCACTGTCATTGTCTTGACCTTTTGTAAATCCAGTTCTCTCTCTCTCTTTCTAGAATAGCCTTCTAAAGGAGAAAATTTCATTTTCTAAAAGTAAATTTAATTTCTTCTTTAAAATATTGCCAGTGATTATGAGCAATTTTGATGACTTCACAATATGGAAGACTGAATAGAACTGGCTGAGCTAGGTTAAGGGTGTTTTTTTTCAAAAAAATTGTTTGTGTAGTTTTCATTTCTTCATTTGAAAAGAAATATTATTTCAAGTTTTGCAAGTATTTATGAAATGTTTTCTCAAAAATTGAAAGTATATCTTTTCAATGAAAATCATGTTGTTATGGTTCTATTCCCTGGTCAATCAAATATTTTGCTTCCTTTTAAAAATGAAAAAAAGGGCACACACTTAAGAAAAAGGGTCAGTTTTTACAAAAATACTGTGGTTTGTTTCATATTTTGGAAGAAAAAAACCCCATCAACTTGAAAATATCAAAAAGCCCTGCTATGTGATAACTTGAGATTTAAAAAGGGGATTCTCTGATCAATGGATAATGATAGTAGATGTAAGGTGAAAGTTAAGATGACGGTAGAGGCATGAGAGAAGTGCATACAGGTTGAAGGGAGAGCTGGAGGGGTAAAGGTAAAAAATGAGAAGCTTGAGACTCAGACAGGGCAGGACTTAAGAAGTGTAAAATGAACAGTTTCCCTAACCAATCTGTCTTCACCTTGGATCGAGCTTCTTATAGTTATTATAAACACCTGGACAGTTTGGATCATTACAGAAAAGAGTTATGCAGAAACCAAACAACTTCATGTTATTCAAAGCAGAAACCCTTAAAAGACAGATATGTAAAAATATGTCAGAGAACACAGCACTGTCATTTCCTGAAAAATTACCTGTTTGTGTATGCAATGTAATTTTTGATGAGGGCTTGATTAAGAATCCATATGTGCTCTGCCTGTGTTGCATGCAGTCTGCTTACACAGGCAGAATTGTTTTATTTTCTCTGTTAGTCTCCCCAAGTGTTATAAAATCCCTGTAACGTTCTTCCTTGCACCGCATTTGGTAATTAACTCTTCAAGCACTGGCATGTGTTAGAGATCAGACAAACACAATTTGTTTTGTTAATATCTTTACTGAGAAGGGATCAGACATTTCCATATAATCACGTTATTTTTTGAGACAGCATTTCATGTAATTCGATTTATGGTATACTTAAAATAAAGATACTTTCTTACTGGCTGAGGGATTCTGGGATTTCCCAGAATCCTGTGATTTTAATGGCCTTCAGTTAAATAATAGTATTGTTTATCTTGCTTTGCAAGGCACAATTTTGCAATCAGAAATTGCTGGTCTTCCTTTGCAAGGGAAAAAGACATACAAATGAGTGCTGTTCTACCCCCCCACCCAAGGGAACAGAAACCTCTACTGAAGTGTGACCACACAGTTTATTTGAGCTGCAGATACATGGGAATAAGTGGTTGGACATGCATGAGGAGAATCCTGTACAGTCAACAGCCAGTTACTATTTCTGTGAGAAAAAAAAATTTAGTTGCTATCTAATAAAATACAATAATCTTGATGTTTCACTAAAACTATTTTCTTTTATCTGTAAATTTCTTACTTATAAACTCCTATGTCCATAATTCTATTAAACCAACACATTAAAAATGACAGAACTTTATGTTCTGTATTGGTATCTGGTGGCCTGCTACCACTCTAGTGCATCGCTTTGTAAGTGGAATCCTGAGTAGCCTGTCTCACCTTTGTACTGTACAATAGAGTACCTTTGTAGTGCATTGAATGGTAACTGTGACTGTAAATGGTAAAGTGAAAAACTGGAAATTAGCTGAAGCCTCTGATATGCAGCATAAACATCATGATGGATAGTGTAGGAGGAGACAGAAAAAACTGAAGTTAGAAGGGAGCTCTGGAGATCATAAAATCCAAGCTCCCTGCTCAAAACAGGGTCAGCTAGAGCAGTTTGCTGAGGGCCATGTCCAGTTGGCTTTTGAACATCTCCAAGAATCAAGACTTCATGACCTGTCTCAGTAATCTGTTCCAGTGTTTGACTGCTCACATAGTAAAAATGTTTTTTTCTCTTGTTTAAACATAAGTAACACAGTTTGTGCCCATTGTTGCTTGTCATTTCACTGAGCACCACTGAGAAGAGTCTGGCTCACTCATCTTACTCCCCCCATCAGATATTCATACACGCCAATGACAACCCCCCTCTCCCCCCCCATGACTTCTCTTCTCCAGGCTCAACAGTCCCAGCTTTCTCGGACTTTCCTCATAGGAGAGTTGCTCCAGTCCCTTAATTATCTTAGTGGCCCTTCACCAGACCCTCTCCATTATGTCCATGTCTCTCTTGCACTGGGGAGCCCTGAACTGGACCCAGCACTCCAGGTGTGTCTCCCCACTGTGAAGCAGAGGGGAAGGATCACCTCCCTTGACCTGCTGGCAATGCTTTTCCTCATGCAGCCTAGGATGCTCTTGGTCTTCTTTGCTGCAAGGGCACATTGCTGGCTTACGTCCAACTTCATGTCCATCAGGACCTCCAGGCCCTTCTCTGCAAATCTGTTTTCCATCCAGTCAGCCCCCACCTAGGTGAGTGTGATTATCCTTCCCCAGGTGGAGGGCTTGGCACTTCCCTTTGTTGAACTTCACGATATTCCTGGTTGCCCGTTTCTCCAGCCTGTTGAGATACACATGGTGTAACAGCCACTTGTCCCAGTTCTGTATCATCTGCAAACTGTCCCACCCTCCAGGTCATTAATGAGCATATTAAACAATATTGGCTCCAGTATCAGCCCCTGGGGCACACCCCTAGTGACTAGCCCCCAGCTCGACATTGCGTCACTGATCACAACCTTAAACAGTATTGGAAACACACAAACTTGAAAGAAAGAATCCTTGTACAATAGGCACGGAGTAAAAAAGGGAGAAAGTTGACTTTAAAATGCCAGCCATCCTATCTGCAGTGACAGTCTGATGCTGAAATATTTTGACAGCATCTTGGAAGTGTGTTCATGATCTATAGGCAACCACAAAAATCTTTGGAGTTAATGGGTGTGTTTACCACATCAGATGGGAATAAATCATAGAACAATTAAATACGCATTGGACTGTGAGGGAAATTGTGTCTGGGAAGAACTAAGAGAGGACAGAAGAGCTGTCCTTGATTGTTTCACTGGCCTGGACATGCATTTGTGGAGTTGTGCATGACCACATGTGACAGAAGGATGTGACTGGAGCCATGGGTCACAGGAGAACAGGACGCTGTACCTGGAACTACAAGGAATCCAAGAATGAAAGGTTTTGTCTTGGGGAAAAGCAGGTAGAAGGGAGCATGACTATCAAGCAAGCAAGTGGGTTTTTGAATAAGGAAATTGTATAATGCTAATTGCTCCTGTTGTATTCAGGGATTCAGGAACGGTTTATTTTTCTACAAATAAGTTTGCAACCAACATT
Source organism: Buteo buteo (assembly GCF_964188355.1). Lineage (NCBI taxonomy): Eukaryota > Metazoa > Chordata > Aves > Accipitriformes > Accipitridae > Buteo > Buteo buteo. Next base: position 13,541,793 of record NC_134187.1, on the reverse strand, counting down.
ATTGTTGTGGTATAACTCCAGCTGGCAGCTAAGCACCACACAGCTGCTCACTCACTTCCCCCCCCGGTGGGATGGAGGAGAGAGTCAGAAGGGTAGAAGTGAGAAAACAACTCATGGATTGAGATAAAAACAGTTTAATAGGTAAAGCAAAAGCCATGTGCACAAGCAAAGCAAACCAAGGAATTCATTCACCACTTCCCACGGGCAGGCAGGTGTTCAGCCATCTCCAGGAAAGCAGGGCTCCATCATGCGTAATGGTGACTTGGGAAGACAAACACCATCACTGTGAACATCCCTCCCTTCCTTCTTCTTTCCCCAGCTTTATATGCTGAGCATGACGTCATATGGTCTGGAATACCCCTTGGGTCAGTTGGGGTCAGCTGTCCCGGCTGTGTCCCCTCCCAACTTGTTGCACTCCCACAGCCTGCTCGCTGTGGGGTGGGGTGAGAAGCAGAAAAGGCCTTGGCTCTGTGTGACCACTGCTCAGCAGTAACGAAAACATCCCTGTGTTACCAGCACTGTTTTCAGCACAAATCCAAAACATAGCCCCATACTAGCTACTGTGAAGAAAAGTAACTCTATCCCAGCCAAAACCAGCACCATTATGATCTCGCCTTAGACAAAAATGGCAACGGTATGCTTACTTGTGGTGGATTATTCACTGTCGCTGTGTTGTACAGACTAACTGACAGGATGCAGCCCTTGCTAAATGAAGTGTAAACACGCACACTCCCTTTTAGCAAGAAGTTCCTTGGTCTCACCAGCTGATTGCAGCTATATCTCTAGAATTGGTTCATATGGAAAGAAATATAGGAAAATTAGTGCAGCAATGAATGTCTGGTGTCTTCCAAAACCAATTTTCATTCATCTCTATACTACCTTATAGAGAACCCCGGTAGAGGTAGAGTGAATACTGTGAAGAAAAGGGCTCATGAACTGGAATTTTACTCAGTGTCTTTGGCAATTTTGCCAATTGCTTACACTGTCAAGGGCCACCCCTGGCCAGAACAGAGGGATGGCATCATCTTTCCAATTGTGCAGATATACTGTACATAATCTCACTGGATTTTGCCTCCTCCAGTCTTGACATTCTTTATATTTTGGCAAAAGTAAGATTCATCCACTGGTGGCAGAAAGTCACCAAGTCTCAGAGGAAAATGAGGTTCAGCCTATGTGCTCAAAACTGGAACAAAGCATAAAGGCAGGCAGGACCTGTCTTTCATAGTGGTTTTTTACAACTAAGGAAAAATTACCGAGAGCTGCTGAACATCCACCAATCCTTAGAGCCCTTGGGGATGAGAATCCACATTAAAAACTGTATCACTGCAGTGCCTGCAATGTCAGGATTACTTCAATAATTTATGTTGTTACACTTTGTATCCTGTTATAAATATTAAAAAAATTCCATTTAATCCTGTGTTTACCTTTTTCTTTAGCTTTTTCCTTTTGTCATCATTCTCTGGATTAATGCTCACACAGTTGTCTTGTGTGCACAAGCTCCCCAGATTTTCTATTATACACAAGGATAACTTGTTTACCCAGAATTTTCCAATTCACTTTTACACTACGTCAGCAGACTGAGTTGTGATCTCTTGGCTCATGCCAGCAGAATGGGAATTTAATTATCAGACCAAAGGTAAAGGTGCAGTGATTTTGTATCCCTTTACTTTTGGGGCCACCAAGGAGGATGAAAAAGATTCCACACACCTTTTCAGTTAGCCAGACTGCTCAAATGTGATTTTAAAGATAATGACAGTAATAGCTCACACAGCACATTTGTATCTATGGTTAAGGGCTATGTAAAGCAGTTTGAGCTGTTACACAACGCCAAATGCTCTCCTTAACCCACAGTTTCTCCCACCATAATCTAAGCTCTTCAGGTTCTTGCAGTAACAGGGTAAAAAAGACTGTGACTAGGGAGGGATCAATGCAGCAAGGATTTCTCTCTTACATGCTGAAGATAAATTAGCCAAAAAAATTATATCTTCTTGTGTTTTGTTGTAGTCTATATCTCAGACTTTGCAACTGTTGTCAGCCAAGTTACCTTGGGATTTGTGTATCGCTTCGCCGTTCACTGGAGAGCGATGTTCAGTATAAGGCATTTAACCCACCTCCTGCCTTTCCCCATAGCTCTCCCTTTCACAGAGCACTTTGTGCTCAATGTGATATAGGTATAAGTTCTGTCTTGGTACTTTAGCTTATAGTATCAGATAGCAGCAGAGCTTTTGAGATTCATGATGATAAGACAGTTTCTGAGATCTTGAACGCTGTGACTCCAGGCAGCTCACTGAAGAGCTTAGTGCAAAGCATGCTTGAGAAATTTTGAAATTCTATTAAAAAACGATTTTTTGTGGGAAAACTGGTTTACAAGATCTACTCCTGCCTTACATAGTGGGTACATAATGGGTCTTGTAGCTGAGTCCTATTTCTTCTTTGTAACCTACAAGATTACAAACTCCAGTTTATATGAAAGCACAGTCCCATAAAGCAGATGGTGGAGACAGAATTAGTGCATGGGAATTTTGAAAGGGATTGTACTTCAGGGGGTCATATGTCTCTCTCAGCTCACTGGGGGATTTGGAATCATCCTGTAGGTATAATATTAATAGTAAGCATTGTTCATATAGATTTTGATGTTCCACTTCATGCCTTTTAGCTATTGTGCTACTTAAAGCATTATGGGTGAACAGTAGTTTGAAATACTTCAAATAACAGCTATTTCACACCATTTTCAACTGACAGTCAAAGAAAAATGTCTTGCAAAAGTATCCTGGCAACAGGGCTTATAGCGTCAGTGTAATTCTTGTACATGTATTAGCATGCTGGGGAATATCAGTGTGTTCAGAGAGGAGAGCTGCAAATACGTTTTTTATTTTGAAGTGGCAGTTTTCCTGAACTATAGCTGTAACAATTAACTAACCAGGGTATTTGTGTGGAAAAGACAATAAAAATCAAATAAAATCAGGTTGTATAAGCATTTTGTAAGACTTTACCATTATTTGCATTAAAAAGCTCTCCCTCTTTTAGAATGAGCAATCCTCAACCACAGGGCTGCTAATCTGAACCCTCCGCATTCAGTTATTCATATGATGCCACAGGTCTTTAAAATGCTTAAGAGCGATTTAGAATTACTTATAGGAAACATTCAGCAGTGAAACCTGCAACTTTGTGCGGAAGGTGTTAATTTTCACAAAGCCCTTCCATTGGGAAAGAATAATAGTTTGAGCCCAACCAACAGTGCTTATTTAGTCACAGGCAAAGTAAACAGTAACCTACAGTGACAGACTGCCTGAGATGGCAGATGAGGACATGCAGTGCATTGCTTGAATAGCCAGTCTCTGCCTCCTACCTGCACAGCCTTCTGCTCTTTCAGTGCTGTCACTGAGCGAAGGGATCGTATTTTTGCAGCAACAAGAGAGAAGCAGTGGGAGGAGGAAGCTTAAATTGCCTGGGTTCTTCCCAGCTTTCTGGCCTGGCCCTACTCCTTCTCCTCCAAAGCGCCTTGTCCTCATTTCTGCAGTCAAAATGTCAGTTCTATGTACATTGTCAGGAAGCCTTGAAACCAAGGAAGAAAGTGCCCCAAATGGCCAGAAGTGTGGAATCAGTTCCAAAATGCAGAGTGCCAGGGAATGCCATGGGCTCTGCTAAGGACTCTACTGAATTTAAGTAAAAGAGGTTCAACAGCAATGGCAATAGGTAGTGATATGAAGCATAAAACCACATTGGATATATCCAAGCACATCTTAAATGTTTCTGTAGTCAGCCAGAGTTCAATGGGCCCAAATTTGTGACATAATTCAGAACAGAAGGGGGGGAAAAAAAAAAAAAAAAAAAAGATGTGATATCCTACTGCTGTAACTATGTGAAATACTTGAAATAGGGTCTCTAGAAGTGTTGAAACAAATAAACAATTTATTTTGTGTGTGTGTGTGTGTATACTGTTCCAGCAGAATTAATCCTAGGCCAAGTACAATCTACACATGCCCCTTACTTCAGCCACAACAGTTATCACCTGTTTTCACATACCCAACATAAAACCAATATAAACATTATATCTTATCTGCTGGCTAATTCAGCAGGGATGTGATTCTGTGATGATGCATGATTCAAGCTGAATTTGTACTGCAGGTGATTTGGAAGTGCTTGGATCCAGTATTAATAAACATCGGACCATACAGACCACACAGTCAGAAAACTTGAGCTATATGGACTACTTGATTAAACCCCGAGATTTCTGGGGCATGGTGAGGGAACTTGAATTGAGTGAATCTTCCATGAAGTGCTTCATTGGTTTAACATCGATCAAAAACTCACTTCCGACCTACACGGAAGTTGCTATCTGCTGATAGCAACTTCTTTGTGCTTTTGTATCTATGGTTACAACAGGTGTTATGATAAGGAAAATTATGGACTGTGCAAAAGCTCAGAAAGTTTAGTTAAGCTTTTAGTTTTTGACTGATGTTCCATGTGGCTTGAGCTTATCTCTGAATGTCTCTTCTCTCTCAGTAAAATAAGGATAATTATATATCATATATGAAGCATTTGAACATGAAGGTGCCCAGAATTGTATAGGCATGCAGAGAGCATCAGAAGTGGATATGTTCTTTGCATCTTCAATAAGCATAAGAATAACAGATTTTACTGAGCAAAAATAATTTATATAGGGCTAATTGACAGCTGTTGGTGCAACCAACAAGATGAAAACTCTGAGCTCTCATCATTAATTAGCCCTGAGCATTTTATTGGTAATAAATTTGTAAAGTTTCAGATGGAGTAAATATGTCCTAGCTCTTTATAATCCCTCTAAGTGCAGTTGGTTAAAAAGTTCCTCTTCCCACTCTGGCCTATAATAATATGCAGTTTTGAGTAGCTGCAGGACAGTGTACTGCAGGTGGTGACAGTATTTCAGTGGCAGATGAACTTCTTCCTGCTGAACCGGATTCTCAGGTGAAACAGCTTTTGATGACTTGCGGCTTTTGGAGTCCCACTGCATCTTGGTAGGATCCTAGTATGTGAGGAGTGCTTGAAGAAGAAACAGATAGCATATATCATAGCAGCTTGTTTTAGCCACATGTTTACTTATTTCAATTTTTTTTAAAAAAAAGCACTGCATAAAAAAACCCATAAAAGCAAGCTGAGGAATTCTACTGCCACCCCACATCTGCCTGTTGTGTTACTGTGATGACACAGTGAAAAGGGACAAAAGAAGATGTCAACAAAGAGAAGTATTCCCACTAAACACCTGAAACACGTTTTATGGAAGACAAAGACAGATGAAAGAGGGAGGATACAGGTAAGGAAGAAGGCTAGGAAGAGAGCTTTGCTGAAACCCTGCTTAAAACAGGATGAAGTGTGTGAGGACAAAGGATCAGGGGGCAAGATAGAAAGTGAGAACTGTCATCAGCAGGTCAACCTGCCGCAAGGCCTTTCATATTCTAAAGAGGACCACAGGAAATTTCCTGAGGGCAGAGGCAGTAAAATATTGAAAAGCAATTCTAGCTGGTTTATGTCGATAGAGCTCCTCCAGACCTGTACAAATTACATCCTTGAGGCTGAAGAGGAAGCAGTGCGGGAAGAAATAGGAAAAGCCTTGGCAAGAGTTTTGAAATCTTGCCAAGGATGGCAGTGACCCCAGAGAAAGGGACAGATGGCTAACTCAATTCCTGACACTAAGAAATTTGTAGGAGCAACATGTCCATAAAGTTGACTTCTGCAGTGAGGAAGATTTTGGGATAATCAGCAGGGTTTTTCAACCATTTTCATTACTGTTGTGTACATATTTTTATGCTTCCTAGAAAACAGGATGGACTAGGTTATCTCTTGGCATCTTCTGAAGTTTTGCATTTTTGATTTCTCTGATTTAAAATAACTTGGCAATAGATACAGAGCTATAAAACAACTCCATTAGGGAGAAAAGATCTGAAAAACGAAGGTGATATACAAAATACATGAGTTACCATGCTGTATATAGCAAAGACAAGATAATAGTATATTTGAAATCATTGAGATGGGCTCTGAAGCTTGGTGGGAAGGTGGAGGCAGAGAGGACCAGCAGTCTAACATTTTCAACACATTACTGTATTAGCTGTTGCTTCCTTTATGTTTCTGTTTTGAAACACATCTAACAAGGTACTTAACTCCTACAGAAATTATTACTCCCTCAGACCCAGCTGAAAATACAGCATAGTTTATATTCTAGTATTTAGCATCACTAAACTGAATAATATTCAGGATAGGGTAGGACAAATTTGTAAAAGCCTCTTTTTGTCAAAGGAATTGCTCTCAAGCATCAATTAACATTCCTTTCACTTAACGGAATGGAATATTCCATTCTTTGTGCCTGACAAATCATCCTGCAAAAACTGCTTCAGAAGATTGTGTTTGATCACTTTATCTCATGTTTCCCCTCTGATGAAAGAAGAAATGGACTTAAAAAAGAAAGACTAACAGGTAAAGATGTAGTAAAAACCCCTAGGTTTTATTGACTGGACAAGCATAAAATGCTACAACTCACAAATGATTACATTTCCCAAAATACTTCTACATGTACAGTGTCTTAGTTCAATTGTGGACAATTGATTTGCAGTAATTATTTTTGAAAGGCTTAGTAGTAATGTTCTCACAAAGATGAGGAAGCAGGAAAATATATTGAAGTTTATCCTCCTGCATTAATATACAGGAAGGATATTTACTGCCAATAAGTAGAAGACAATGAAAATTCTTTGCAGGAAAGAAAGTGATACCTAACAACTGGGATTTTTTTTTTTTACATATTTTCTTTTTTTTGGACATCATGTCAAAGCAATATTGTTGCATCAATACTAAATACATTCATTTCCAGATTTTTTTTATTTTGCTAAGGGAAAAAAAACCTGCTAAACTTACCTTCTTTCCTAGACAATGGCCTATCTTCACCAAAAAAGTTGCAGAATCTTGTTTCTACCCAGTGTTAGAATAACAGTTTCTTTCCAGGAAGAAACTGCCTATTGAGGTGGAAACTATACATTTAAAACTTCTCAGACTGAGGAGAACAGAATCTGGCTCTTGCAATTCCTCTTGTCTAAATAATATAATCACCTTTTTGTTACAGAAAAACTGGGTAGCAACACCTCTTCTGGTCATGTTTTAAAGGGCAAGCTATAGCTATGATCAGTTACTTCAGATGGTACCTGATATTTCTCTGAAGACAATCCTTGTCTTTGGTTTCAGACACATCAAGACGTCTCTTGGAGTTGCCCTAAAGAGCTCAAAGCAGGCTGGAATTTCAGAAACTAGGATTTCTAAGTAGCTTCTGGCTCAGCATGTGAGGCTTCTCACTGCCCTTCTGAGGTGTGTGACTCTTCTCAGTCACCATATAAAGAAGGGAAGGAATCTAGTCCTGTGTCCTTAATTCAACAAATTAAATGGTGCAATGCCTTCTGTATATCATTCTAAGTTTCTTTTATTTGAATTACTCTTTAGCTGTGGAAAGAAGTACATGAAATCATCTGTGAACAAAAACTCTATGAAGCTGTTGGATCATTAGTGAGATAATCGGTAATCTGGGCTTTGCAATACCCAGGCTTCGTAATTCTGACAGCAGTCTGTCTATGTCCACCAGTCTTCCTTGTAACTGTTCTCTAAGTATAGTACTAGCAGGGACTCTTTTTTAGTTTGCCTTCTCATGCTTCCATCTTTATAAGATTTTTGCTTGCTTCATTGCATATATTTATGAATAGAATCTGAGTGATAGAAATAAAAAAAAAATCACAAACCAAATCCCAGAAAAAAGCCGTTGAACTCTTATTGGAATCACTGGTGCAAAGTTAATACATTAACATCAGCTCTCCCTTGAAAATAAGCGAAGGCTGAACGCAAGTAATTCATCATTCAGATTCTTTATCTGGCGCTTGCAACCTTGAGATCATTTGCCTGTTTCTGACTAGGCAGAATTCAAATCCAATTTGTAACAATAAACTATGACTTTGAATAGATCAATCACAATTGGTTTTCTTTGTTACTTTAATTGAACCACCTTGTAATTACTGAAGTATTTCTTTTTAATTATCATTTCTCATTTATTCTGAATGACTGTATTCTGCTTCATTCCTCCAAGAACAATTTGGAAATATAATATGGAAACTTCAATAAGTTCCATTGTGGAAAAATAATAATGAATTTAAGAAGTGAGTAAAGGATAATGATCATCCCAGAGATATAGCTGTTAAAATATCAGGGAAAATTATATCTCAAAAGTAAAGCATTACTTTTCATCCTTTAATAGAAGTGTCACTATCACACCATGAATATCCCTAATGGTATTAATCCACCAAGGTTCTCCCTCATCTTTATCTGTCCTTCTGAGCTTAGACAGTCAAATGCACCGCTCTATTCCTAACCTGACATCAAAGCTTTCTTATTCCTCTGAGCATATAGGTCAGTGACTATTCCAGAAATGAGTCAGTTACCTATTTCATTTAAGTTCCCCTAAGATTTTTACTGTTAGTTTAATGAAAAGAGAAAAATAGACTGGTTGGGCACTGCGATAAAATTCCAAGGTAGTATGAGCTTAGCTAAATTTACAGTACGGAAACTTGTCTTGGCTTTTACCACAGCTCAGAATATATTCCTGACTAACCGTTTCTGAAGCAAAGAAAGAAGTCTGTCTAGAAGAAACAGGCTTTCCCAAAGGTAGATGTAGTGATATATGCACCGCCTCCCCCACTTTGGTGGAAACGCCTGTCACCAGACAGAATAGTTCATTCCTCTGAAAGGTGGTCACAATGAATAGATGAACATAAATATTTTCAGATGTTCTGTGCAAAGCAGTGTCTTTTCCATGGTCATTTGAGAGGCTGTCATCTGCATCAGAGCATCCAGATTCCCAAAGCTGATGCCCATTAGCTGTTTGGTTCCACTGATAGCATCAGTAATGCAGTACTGGGGGAGACATGGGCACAGCAGTTGCAGTGCTCTGGCTGTTCAAGTGCGTCTACTTGTCACTGGTTTAAATGGGACATCAGGATTCACCATATGAAATGTTAGAAGGTCCAGTATGGGAGGAAACAATACTGCTGTGTTGTCCTGTCATCCAGTTTTCTGCTTGTGGAAATGGCCAGAACACCTCTCTGAAGTTTTAGTATCTCACACTCGACTGTTCCACTGCTTTCAGCAAAATGGTGGAACAGTAAACTGGTCATGACTCAGTACTCATCCATGGTATTTCTTTGCTTATTTGGGATTTTTGGAGACCACGCACTTTACAATACACATTCTTTCACTACAAGACTGACTTCTTTATTTTTTATTTGTTTTCATAGGGACATAAATTAAAGCAAAGCTGTGGTTTTTGTAATGCTCCAGAGTTCCTCGCTGTGGCCACTCTGACATAGGCTGACCTGCAGGGAGGTAATTCTCCTTCTGGGAGCATCCTGATGATGCTTATGGGTCCCTTCCAGCTTGAGATATTCTATGATCACTTAGTACTACCTCTTTGCTTTCTCTGTGTCACAGTTAAGTGCACAAAGAACTCTGCATGTATTTTCTGAGCTGAGGAAGCTGTTCTCTTTCTGGTAAAGTTGCACATCAGGAAAACATTTCTTGACAGTCATGGTAATTAGTTGCCAATGATAAGGCTCTGAGGGCATTTGGTTCACTGTCACTAAAGGTCTCCAAGAGTAGATTATGTACAAAGAATGAGAGACAAACATAGATACAATCCCTTTCCTGCAGAGGGCAGAGAGAGATGATCCAAGTCCATCAGATCTTTTCCATCACTATTATGCATAATTAATTCAGGAAAATAATTTTTCTCCCTCTACAGCTAACTTGTTTTCTGGGGGCCCTGTATTTCCCTTTCTCTCACTTAGATCATTAACTGTTTGTTTTCCTTTCCCTGTGTACACGTTTAAATTCCATTGATGCTAATGGAAAATACATGTGCAAGGGATAATAAACATCTAAATATTTGGATTCTGCTAGCACTCCTCCTTAGGGCATAACAGTAAAAATGTTATAGGAAAATACATTTGTGCAGAAGCACCAGAAGCACAGAAGGAGCAAATTTGACATGTCTCCTTTTTCCCACCGCAGCGAGATAAAGAAGCAGTAGAAAGTGTCTTTTGGTTCTTTTTAGATAAATCTGTTCACATAAAAAGAAACAGAAATTTTAGTATTACTCCAGCAACTGTGTTGGAGGAACATGGTTTAATTCTGCCTAGCAGGAATAGACATGACACTGGTGTATTTGTCAGCTTCTTGGAAAGAGGGAAAAGCTCTTCATAAGAAGCCTGACAGAACTAGCATGCAGAAAGATGTGGATGCAAGCACTTAACTGAGACAACTAAATTAAGAACATAGCCATTTTTTGCTCCATCTGTCATCAGTGATGAACAAGATAATCATGACTTCGGGGCAACTGAGGTCACAGGTGAGATGAATCCTGTTTGGGGGGCAGGTGTCTTAAAAGCTATAAACAAAGGTATGGTTTCTTGTTTCTCTATATAGCATAATTCTGCTACTGTACCACAAAACTTAAATGGTATCACTAATATTTCAAATTTTGGCCCTGATTTTCTACTTTTATTGTGCTGGGACTAGAAGGGACCATCTATGTCAGCAAGTCCTGACCATGGAAACCATGCATGGGATGGCTTAGTTAGGAAGATCTTATTCTGTACGTCTCTGCAAACCCTTCTCCGGCACTCTATGGCAGATGCTGAAGATCTGTAGTATGCGAGCAAGAGCTGCAGTGACAAAGTGGCACAGAAAATGGAGCCTGAGTGGAGACTGCCACTGCTTGAGAAGGTGCTGGGACTGATAGATGATCCTAGATAGGAAACCACAACCCATGCTGCAGAGAGTTAAAAACCAAGCACACAACCATCCTTCCTAATATGACCCAGGGAATCAAATACCCAGCCAGATCTGGTGATCTGAGTATGTAAACAAGCCATATGAACTTTCCTGTACAATTTAACCACTAGAGAGAATGCAATGTTCCAGGGATACCGGAGCAACCTCTGGCCAATCTTCTGCATCTTGGGAGAAGGTGAATGTGTCCTCACACCCGCATCACTATCTCTGAAGCCAAGCCAGGGGATCAGCAGAGCCCACAGGTATGGAAATAAGAGAGTATAAATAGAGTGACGGCAAGTCAATCTGTTTTCAGACTCCTGGGTGTACAGCAAAACACCAGCTATCCCAGATTTCATGAGGGGAGCCAACCCAAAGACAGATGCTTTCCTGCCCTGCGGGCTGCTTGGGAATAGGGTTTGAATATGTGTGTCAGGGGAGTGAAGGGGATTTGTCAGGGCAGGGAGGCATATGGCAGCATTCTGCCACACTGATCTCCCAACGGGGCGGTGGCCACGAAGGAGCTGACGCCGCTCGGATCCATCTGGCAGCTGCTCCTGGTGCCCTCGGTCCCTCCCGTCCGCACCAGCTGAGGCGGACCGTGGGAGAGCCGCGCCGAGCCCTCGCACCGCCGTCCCGCTGTCTCGGGCAGGGAGGCGAGGGGAGCCCAGCCCTCCGTTCCTCGCCGCGTACGGTGGAACAAATCATTCTTTTTTTTAAAGATCGCGTAGGGCTGCGTTTTTTTGCTGAGGAGATTCAGGCTAGCATGAACGTAAAAATTTGTAGCGGCATATAGCACATTTGGATTTTATCCACTGAAGCCTCCGGGGTACCTGGCTGAGTGAGGAACAAGCGCTTTTCTTTAAATATAGGGATCTCTTACATGGCCAAAGCTCTAACTACCAATATGCCTGTCTCCCCTAGGGCTAGCTACTGGCAGCAAAACTATAAAAACAAGGTGACTTTTCACTCCCTTTTATCATTTCCCTAACTCCACCCTCCTGCAAACCAGCCAGTGGGGAGAGGAAAGTACTGACACTCCTTTTCCTGAAGGGACAAAACCAGTAGGAAATAGCTGAGCAACTTTGTGCCCCTTTGGCAACTGTAATTCCCCAGAATACACACGGTTATTATAGTGATGATTAGCAAGCTATGAATGTTTATGTTTCACTTTTCTTTATTATTATTATATTTGTAGGTATTTTTTCCCCCTAGGAAAGGGAGAGATGTGTGAAATTGGGAACAAACTGACTGAAAATTGCAGAACACTTTTATTGGCAAGGACATTCAGACAGCTACAGAAATGATAAACAGCTTTCTGGACAACATTATTTAAATCCCTTCGGCAGTGTACCATCCCTTTTGAAGAAGGTTCACAGGATTCCCTGAGTATGCTAAAGTATTATTGCAACTATCAATATTGTTATGTACTTAAATGCTTTCAAAACATTCTCGGTGGCATTTAAAGTGTATCCCGCATAATCTAAGACACAGTCAACCTTAAGTGAATGCAATTCCAAAGCAAGAAAAAAGTCAGGGGGAAAAGAGTATATTTGAATATTCGTGGTCAGACTCCTAATGATTAAAAAGGGGTAATTCCCAGTTTTCTTTCCAGTGGTCTCTTCAGTCTGTGTTTCAAAAAATGATATACCTTAAAAAATGAAACAGTAGCTTGACAGTGCTCACCTAGAAGCTGTACCTTGTTTTCTTGAAATAAAAGTTCAGTATTTTATCTGGTAAGAACTAGAGGCAAACAGGAAGTCTGTATACAAGCTACTTGACCCTGTAAGTCCATAAAGACTGAAGAGATAGCTGGTTATTTATTTCTCCTGAAAAAGTTCACTGCTAAAGCAAGCACATTAGAAACACTTTTTGTCAGTATTTTCTAGTAAAAAAACAACACCTGTTCCATGTCCATCCTTTTTTTTTTTTGACAAAGTCAATTCTTGGTTGTGGGAAAGGGAATTAAGAGGGTAGGAAAAGATTGGTAAAAGGTAAATAAAAGTCAGATAAAATGAGTACTTTTTATACAGAAAACAAGACCTTGTCAAAATGTTTCCCTTCTTTCCCAAATCACTTCTATGACAAGTTTTGAGCCTTCCTGGTTATAATACATACACAATGACAAACTGCTTGTGCCTATGTATCGCTCTTCCAAGTCGTTCTTGTTGGTTAGTGTAATTATTTCTGGCTTTTAGCAAACATAAGCTCCTTTAATTGTGAGCCTTCCGTAATGAAGACTATGCTTGAAACTGTCATTTAAAATAAGTCATTAATTGTTTTCCACCCCCCCCATTATATATAATAGGAAGCTATACCATTAATTCTATCACTGCTAAATCTCCACATTGCCAGATGCTGAAGCAGAATGGGACTATGGATTACAAAACATATGGATTTATTTACACTAGGTAACTTCTTTATTAAAATATCTTAACACAGTCATTACAGAGACTTCTTTCCCAAGCCCCTGCTGTCACACTCCGCTCTGCTCAAGAACACACACCACATCTGCTTTTCACATATGCTCTCCAGCCCCAGTCCACCCACATGGGCCCCATTCGCAGCAGTATGTGCCCCTCCTCCCGAGCCTCAGATGCAAACACACAATGGGCTGTAGCACTAACAGAAGCACCGTGGGTTCAAGTCAGCCTTGGCTGGCTTCGAGAATAGGCCTAGACCATCCCTGTTCCAGCATAGCTGGTCTTCAGCGATAGACTCTCTAGCTCGCACCGCCTGTGCAGATTACCCAGCGTAAAACTGCTGAGGCAGATTTTTTGCTGGTGAACCCATGACTAGGGGTTTCTAACCCATTAAAAAAAAAATTTAAAAAAACAATCCCACACTTTCCTCCCTTGTTTCCTTTAAGCCACAAGTCCCTGAACTGTAGACTAATGCTAAACACAGTCCCTCGCTACTGGGCAGTAAGAAAAGGAAAGACCTTGGGATGAACTGCCTGTTTCTCTTTCCTTGAAAACTGCTCAGATGCCTTTCGGAGCAGTGTAAGAAAAATGTCTGCTGGAACAGATAGATAGATTATTCTGAAGCTTTCAGTTTGTGTTTGGTTTGCATAGGTCTGATTTTCTAGCTGCAAAAGCAGGCGTGCCCTTCCCATCCCTATATAGTTTGTTCTAATTCTGCAAATAGAAAACCAGGAAAAAATGGAAACTATTCTTAAAATGTACACTCTTTGTTTCCTACCTGTCTCCTCTTTCCTTAGTTACAGACTGTCTTTTCCCTATGGGCAGCATGCTTTTGCCTGACTTGCTAATTCTCCACCCTTTCAGTGATTTTTTTTCTTTCTGGGTTATCATCTTTGAGCCAAAAATATGTGACCTCTTTTTTTATTAGCAGAAAACACATAATCTAACAAAAGACTTTTCAAACTGCCTCCATAGCAACCAAGGATTCTTTATAAAAGAGGATGTTTAAGATCTCCTTATTGCTTAACAATATGTTGCAAACCACAACCCCCATTCTAATGAACTACACTTACATTGCACACCTCACCCCCATCACCCCCACATTAAAATGCTAAAGATGCAAGGTAATGCCCTCTAAAATTAAGAAATAGATAATTAAGGCTTTTTACTAAGGCCATTCTATTTTTTTCTCCCCACCTTCACCCTCTTCTCAGTGGCACCAGTTTCTTAGTACCAGTACCATCTTCATATCTGAGCTGTCAGTATCAATTGTGGCTCCCTAGTACACCTCTTTTGAACCCCTTTAGTCCAGCCATTCTCACAGGGTCAGCACACATCCATTCTCACTTTCTATTCATGAACTCTGCACTTAAACCAGTCCGTGAGTCTCTCACCTGGTTCCCAGCCCTGCCTGGGATTCAAGGCAGGTCCTATTCCTTCCTCCACTCCTAGTTTGGCTTCTTACCTTTCCCTCACCTAGATCCTTTTTTTAACTCCTTGTTCCGTCTTAATTTTCTCTGTCCCACCACTCCTTGACTCTTGCTCCCATTCTCCGCCTTTTCTCGTCTGGCTTCAGAAGCTCTTTTGCCTTCCTGTCTCTTCTTTTTAGTCCACTTACTTTCAGTTGTCCAGATGGAAAGTTATTCCAGGCTAATTGCTCCTAACCTGAGCTCTGTCTTCCCTCCTTGCTCTATCTATCAAATGGTCCCATTTGCTCTAACAGGCTTTTCACTCTGGCCTCTTTTTACTTAAGCAGTTCAGTTCTTCTGTTTTATCAATTAAGTTCACTATTGCTTGAAATATCAGAACATTCTGATTAACTTTTTATCATTTGTAATATCACCAGCATGGATTCTAATATAGTTTTATTTACAAATGTCTGGTAGATGGCAGCTCCTTCCTTGCTATCTAATAAATAGAAAATTTATTTAATTATTTTATATTCAAAACCTATCACGGCAGGAAGAAGACAGGAGAATCAGCAACAATTAACCATTAGTGGAACTGCCTTCCAAATACAGGCATTACAGGCAAGTACTTAAACTTCAACAGTGTGGGTATTTCTTCTCTCTCTATTCCCCTTAATCCTCTGATGTGGACCACTAAGGTTCAGTTTGATAACATTTTTGGGGGCGTGGGGAAGTCTTCTTTTTATGTACTCCTGTTACCACATCTTGGCAGGTTTCAGCAGCAAACATACATATAAACAGTGATGGTGTGCTTCAAATGGGAACATTTAAGAGAATCAAGTGGAGCTTAAACAAGAAAGTAGATATTAATGATGTGGGTCTTTACAAACCCAACCAACATGATGAAATAAGTGGAAGTAATACTAATGAATTATTACAAAATAAATGTGCTTTACATACATCAAAACAAAGCTTTGCAGAACACCCAGGTAATATCAATAAATTGCCAACAGTAGCAATGTCCAAAAATATTGACTGAGAATTAGAATTAACATCTAACACAGACCAGATGTTAGCCCACAAGAGCATTGGACATATTAACATCAATAGGCTTCCGCATGGAACAGTAACCATTTTTCATTAACAACAAAGTAAGTTGTCACTGAGCTGTGCTTATGGTGCTAACTGATACTTCCATGTTGGGCCTTCTTCATAGGGGGTTAAAGCAGGATACAGGATACAACAGATTTCCAGAGGAAATTAATTAATTCAAACCATTTACAGCATGTTGACGAGGTTAGGTTTACAATGCGGTCACTCAGCTTAGATAAAAACACACACAGGTTTGGCTGATCCCAGGATTTAGGAAGGGAGGGAGGAAAAACAAGAATTAAAGACTTGCTAATGTCAACAGTTTTCCTTTCTTTTTTTTTTTTTTTTCCATAGTAAATAAACACATTGTTCTTCTCTGTGCACACATAGTTGAATATTACCAAGTCTTCTTGGGAACACTTGGCTCAAAATGACCCAAATTGTACTCTGAAAAATAACAGGTACTTATATAATTCCCCAAAGATTTAAATTTTCAAATTTTGAAGATCATAATCTTTGAATTCTGCTTCCTGCATTTGACTTCTTAAGCAAACCTCAATGAAGACAATCTCATGCCACATGCAAAGTCATTTCAGCTGATGGAAAGAAGATAACACTAGCTGTACCATCATGTGACCTTTTCGAGATTAAGATAGCTAAAGAGAGTGCTGTACGGATGGCAGTGGATTTTCCTTTTCAGTATCTTAAAGATCTTTCAAAGGGATGTTTTCGCTTTTTTGATGGCAGAAACAGAAATTAACAGTGTTCCCTGAATGCTACATGCTGCCTGAACAGGCATCAGTCTGTCTAGAAAAGAAACTATCTGTACAAGTAGGTGGCCAATCAGCTGTTTTGATACTGTGAAAGACATCTTTGGTACATCTTCTCTCAGTTCACTATCACACACTATCACACTAGGAAATCACCTGAGCAGTGGCAACAAAGCCACACTGGCACAGTTAAAAACTTGTTTCTTCTCTTGTTTTTTTTTCTCACATGATACTCTGTTTCTGTCTTTGTGCCTGTCTAAATAACCAACTGTATAGGCACACATCTGTGGTGGTGCATTTGTTGAACTTGGGAAGTCTTACTAGGCCTTAGCATTTCTGTAATGAGTTGGGCGGTTAAGCATCCCTTGACGATACCAGGAACTCTTGCATGGCTAAGACAGGGTGCTGCACTGACCATATGAAGGACTCCTGTTGCCTGGCAGAGGCTGGGGACTGGAGTAGGGATAATTAGTCATTTCCTGACAATCTTGGGACATATCTCAGTCCTCTCCTGACAGCCTTGGAGCATCCCGTATCTGAATCTTAAGTCATTCTCTGACAGCCTTGGGGCCTTCCTTATCTGAATCTTAACTCATATGAAACGGTACCAGTGCTACTGGAATCCCAGTAATTTCCTGATGACTAAAGCCAATCATCTCATGAACCTATAAACAGCAGCACTAAGTGAGACCCTTTGAGGTCTTCTGAACCACAGTGGGCTGTGACCAGCATCTCCCTCTGAGTGGGATGCCTCTCAGAGCTCACAAACTCTTCAGTTTGTGAAGATCAGAGGTCTGTCGCCAAAAGCCAACAAAACTTGGGCTGATGCTCTCTGCTCCTTGAGGCTCAACGCTTTGCCCATTGAGAAAGATGCTGAAACATTTGAAGTGAATATTTTCACTGAACTCAAGGGGAATTTTGAACAGGTATACCTCGTTTACTTGCTTATGTGTATCTCTTAGTGTCTTTGTGCATGTGTGTGTGTACTAATCTGAATATTCCGTAGCAAGTACATTACAAATATTGCTTTTCAAATCTATACATAAGTTATTGTTGTGAACATCATTCAACTCTGAATGAATCTCAGGCCGCTATTATACTCATAATCCTTTTAGATATAAACCATTGACCAAGCCTGGGACTAGGAGTCGATCCAGACGCACCTAGACTCCAACAGGAGTTTAGAAAGCAAGTGGGTCTTCTCTGAACCTTGTGACTCAGCAGGAGGGTTTCCCCTACCTTTTTACATTCCTGATCTCTGTACAAACCACAAGGAATAAATTCTAACTTGATTTTCCTTTGTATGTTTCTCTTTTACCCTATTGTGTCTTCAGTCTCTGTATACATAATTTTAGTTTGATTCTAACTTAATTTTCCTGTGTATGTTTCATCCATGTATTAAGTAACAGAGTGAACCTTGCCATCAAATTCTGTGAAGTCACTTTTTTATAAATTCCTATTAAATCATTTTTGCTAATATCCTTGAAGGTGATTCTTTAAGCAGTCCAAACCACTCCCTTTCACAACAGCATCCATATAACTGAGTTGTTTTCCATTACTTTGGCACTTAAACAAATATCAATAGTGAAATAATTACTGAAGTTTTTAGAGACCATGTTCAAACTGGAGAAATGGACTTTTGGGTGAGGGAAAGTTCATGAATGTGGAATTTTTCTGAGGGTCAAGTAAAAGCTGATAAGAAGTGAAGTTTTGTGACATATTCTCAGCTCTTCATCTCCCAGCCAAATGAGGGATATCTTTATTCTCAGAAATCACTTCCTTCTTCCTAGAATTCTGCTGCTGTGCTACATGTAGTGAAGAACTGATCCACTTTGAGGACCAAGGCCATTATTTTGGCTTGAAACCTAGGAACTGGTGAGCTGACATGAATCTGTAGCAGCTGAGTCATGAAAAAAACAGACCACTGTTTAAAGCTGCAAGACTCCATTCATTGTTTCTGCAATGAGATTTAGAGACCAGGAGGTGCAGTACCCTAGTCTGGATGGATATAATGCAATCACTGGCTGTCAGTTCTAATTAGAAGAAACATGGTTCCCTAGGAAGCTATAGGGGATGGAAAAGAAAAGAGAAAAGGAGTTTCTGAAGCTGACTACAGCTGGTTGCTCTTTAGAGTCTGATGGTCTCTGTTTAAGGCAGTCAGACTACCTCCGTGCAGTGTCCTGCTGCAATCTGGTACCAGCATGCTGTCCTGAGAGCGAGTGAAGAATAATTCCAGTAGTGAAGGAGCAAGAGGTCATGAGATGCAGTGCAGAGCACCAAAGAGGAAATGAAACACAGAATTATTTAGTAGCTGGGTTCTGAGAGTCAAAGCAATCCATGTGATTACTGGACTTGACATCCCATGACACATATACCCTGCCAGCATTCTAAATCCGAGATGGTATGGAAAACTTGCTGAGGCTCATCTACCCCAGCGGCTACTACTTCATGATGCTGCTCATCAATATAGGAACTTGTGACAGTGCCAGGAATAATACTGAATAAACGAGAAGTCATCATCTATCTCTGGGAAGGAGGGTGAAAGAGCTGGACTCAGATGGTATTTCGGTTAGACCTTCTGGAAAAGGATAAAAGTCTGGGGAGAGCACAGATGTATCCTGAAGATGAAGCCACTGCTGAACATATGGTGTCACTGGGAGAGTTTCAGACTTCTTACAGTTATGTCTAACTTGTGATGAATGGGGAAAGTGGTGAAGCTACTATTACATGGCAGTTACCACACTTGATGAGTATTTTAGCAGTGGTTTATAGTCAATCTGGGACAATATATTCAGTTTTGGACTAAAGGGTCTGTACTGGATTAGAAACCATGCCAAGTTTTTGTGATAATCGGAAGGAAAGAATAAAGTAATTTTATTAAAGTTGCAAATGACACAAGCTGAGAAAGCTTTAAGCACACTGTAGAAGAGAATTCAAGTTCAAAATTGCCTCAGAAAATAAGAGAATCAGAGAATTATTCAAGGTGAAAGGGGTTTAAGGAGGTCATCCATCCAGCCTCTGGCTCATTGCAGGGCTAACTATAACATTAGATCAAGCTGGTCAGGGCCTTTCAAGATCTACATAGAGAAAAAAGACGCAGTTCTACAAGGACACACACAAAATTCTTCTCTGCAAGTACAAACTGAAAAACGTCTGCCTAAACAAAAAGATCTGAGAGTTACTGTGGCTTACAAGCTGGACGTGAGTCAAGAATGTTATGCTTTTCTGAAAAAAGTAAATAGGAGTGTTATCTCTAATTCAGCTGAAATATTTGCTGTATTTGGCACTAGTAAGGTGTCAGCTAGAGTACTAATGTCTGATTGTGTGTACAGTTCAAGAGGGATGTGGACCAACTGAATAATGTGATTACAACAAGGGTTTCTAATTAACACAAGGGAGATTAGAGCAGATGACAGGAAAAACATCCTAACAGAAAGGTTAGTGCAGCACTGGAATGCATTGCCTGGGCAGGTTGTGAAGTTTCTGTCACTGGAGGTTGTTGAAAAACCAGTTGGACAAGAACCTGTCAGGAATCACATAGAAAAGTCCGATTTTCTCTTTGGGCACAGGAAGGGATGAGATGGCCTGTTCAGGTCTCCTCCAGGCCTCCTCCTATCTGTAATTTCTAAATTTGTCATTCAGATTTAGTGAAGAATTAAACTCTGTGACACTGCATTGTTTAGATGTATCCCTCGGAGACAACCACCAGGTTTTTTCTTTCTGATCTGGATACAGTTGCTGCTCATATGTGGATGGTGCCTGTTCTGCTTAAGTCCTAAAGAGCTGGGTTTGCCAAGATCCATTATCCAAAATATATCAGCTCACAGCCCCTTAGTTTAGAAGATACAAAGTGCTCATGTGAGCATCTCTGCAAGCAAATTAAAGTGGGGGTAATAACTTCTGCAAAAGAGGCAGTAATGACCAGCTGGATATGGGCTAGTATATGGCAATTTTTTTTTATGGGCATACCTGTTTGAGTAATGGACATCTGTACACACTCTTAATGATTGCTTGCAGCTTTTATGTACACTTCAGCACATTGGTATGAAGTAATTTGGTATCCTGTAATGAAAAAAGTACTTACCCTTTTCCAACAGTGGGCACTTTTTGCTTCAGTAAAAATCAAACGTCAGTAAAGTATTATAATATTCAGTGCATAAGAACTAGAATTAGACCTGAAATACACAAAAAATGCAACATACACTTCCTCAGGTTTACAAGACAAAGTAAAGCTTTTCTTTCTGGAATTTGGAATCTTGCGTTCTTTTTCTTGCTTACTTTCTTTTAAACAAACTTTGAAGAAATGATGCTTCCCAGTGGTTGGCATGGCTCTTTGAGAGCTGGAAATTCAGGGTTCTCTTCTAGGGGCACTAGTTGACTTAACCTGGGATTTGGGCCAAGTGACCTAGTATCTTTTTGCCTTTTCCACAGCTTTTAAATCTTCAATACACTTTATTCTTTCAGAGAAAGGATGACAGGAGTTATCAGAGAAAGCAGATGTCTCTTGTGCTGTTTTCCTGCTAAAACACAGCAGTAAGCACCACTGCTTACTAAAATCCTAATTTTTAGTTAGTGCCATCCACCATCTCCAGCCATACTGTTAGCCCAGTCTTCTAGATCACTACTAAAGCAATTTTGTTATTTGTTTAGGACCTTGTCCTTGATGGATGAATATAAATGAAATTCATATTCCTTCCACTGATGTCAGCTTGTTCACCATTTAGTTTCTGTGACCTCAAGCCACTTGTATGTATAGACTGGATTTGGAATATATTTGGAGAAACAAAGGATAACTGGAAAGAAAAAGAAAGAGAAAATGAGTGTAGGAGGCAGTAATACGAATAAGACTGTGCTAAAACATATGACTAATTACTATTTTAATTGTTATTATTATATTATCTTCATTGCTATTGAAATTATTAATAACACTTCATGGCTATTACTCTTAACACCTGTAACCAGACCTGCAGAGCACACTGCCTGACAGTAGCAATGAAAGAACCTTTACTTATGTTTTATTGAAGTGACTGTTTGTTAAAAGATAGTCTTAAAATGGTTTATACAGTAATAAACAACTGACATGAGTTTCCTGAGTTTATTCATTTTTCTAAAAAGTAACTTCAATCCTCATTAAACATAAATAAGAAAAACAATGTTGACAAAAATTACCTTAAACAAAACACATAGAATGAATTACATGACATACTGCAGATGTTTAAAGCTTACAATGTAGTCTATTCAACTTTAAAGAGGTTGAGTACCACTTTTCTCAGAAACAAAGATGGAACATTATCATCCAGTGAATAAAACTGTATTTCAACAAATAGAAATATGGGACAAGCCAAAAAGCAAACAAACAAAACCAGCCTAAGCATCTCTACCTTGTCTTTTGCATTATGGGGAAACGTAAATATCAAGAAGCTGCACCTGATATCCAAACCCACTATAGCCCAACTATAAATGAAAAACAGTACTTTTACTGTTACAATGAAAAATAATGCTAAAGTATATTAAGAGATTTTCAGAATAGCAGTGACCAATGAATGCATGCGTTTAATATAATGAAAGTAAACATATTACCAGTGTTCTTACCTATAAAAGCTTTCTGAAAACTTCCCACTTACATGAACAACCAGAATTTCTTTTGCCAATGCCTTCTGTGTCTTTGGGCATAAGGCTGGAAAAACTTAGTGGGTCATAAAGCCCGTTCTTTGTTGTTATAGGCAACTGAAACCTGTTTATAAATGCTGCAAGACTCATTATAAAATGGGCTAAGATTTCTCACCCTCCTGTTTCTGCTCTAAAGCTGTTCCTGCTACTAGAAATCTCCTAACTTCCAGTTTTAAAGTATTCATGACCATTTTACACCTTTTTGTTACTGTGCCAGCAGTATCTTTTAGCTTAATAGCTCTTTTTCTCCCTGATAGTTTTCACCATATATACTTACAGGTATTTATGATTTTTCATATATATTATCTCCACTTTTATTTTACAGATCAGTATAGAGGTTATTCTCCAAGTTTGTTCTAGTTTAAATTCACAGTTCTTGAACATGGACTGGATCCAGTATTTCGGAGGAGAATTTTCTAGCACCTTATATAATGGCATCAACACGTCTCTATTTCTATCACTTTGCCTGAAGCGCTCTAGGATTATTTTTGCCTGCTTATAGTCATGTGACATGACTTGATTGAATAAGGATATTCAGGTCTTTTTTGCCTTCTGCTATTTCAAGTTGATGAAAACTTATTTTATAGAAGAATTCTTTTTAGAACGTAACTTTTGATGATAAAATTACATCCCACCTGTTCTTGTTCTCTGGGCCTTCTGAGGCGACTGACAGAAATGACAGAGGTGATGGCTGGCCATTAAGTGATGGCCCTTACTCATATGCCTGAGGTAATCCAGGTAACCAACACGCCCTCAGTGATGGAGGTGCCTTAGATAACTGCTGACCCATGTGACACAGGTTTCCTCCTTGCTCTGTTATGAAGAACTACCTAGTACAAAAATCTGTGGTTTTCATAGGTAAGCCCTGTTAGACAATTAGTCATATGTACAAACTATTTTTATATAGAATAAAGAAAATTAGGCACAGAATGGGACCTTGAGAAACTGTGTTACAAATCTCATTTTATCCCAAAAGTTTTAACCAGTACTTCTTTCTATTTCAGCCAGTCCAGCTTTGTCCACCTTCAATTCCTCTAACAAGGTCTATGACCTGTTCTCACATTATAATTTCAAGTATTATGCCATACAGAAGGTTGGTTTCTTCATTTTAGACATATCCTGAAAATTGGGTTCTTTCTGTTGCTTGAGTACAAGGGTAATTGTTTGAGATCTCTGGTGTGGGAGACATAGCTACTAGTTTTAGTTATCTGGGATGTAGACATTTATGTCTCAGCTAGTCATCTTTACGCCCTTCATAGTCACTGGGAAGAAATTGGCACACTTACTGTGTTTAATCTCAGTGTAAACTAGGCTTTAAAATAGACCAGATGAGTCATACCCTTACGTCCCTCCAATGATGAGCTCAAAGAGAATGACTAGATCCGGTGTAGATGTCTCTGTTTTACGTTTAAAGCTAGTGGAGATAACTCTTACTGTGTACATCGAGGATATCTAAGTCATCTAAACAGGCAGAGTTTTCCCAGACTGCTCTTCTGAATAGTCTCCTAAATTCCTCCAAAACCATGCCTTAAAGATAGTTTTGTAATACTGGGAGAAAATAATATTGGAGACAACGATTAAGAAAAAAAAACTTGGGCAAATTCGAGATGATCAAGGACTACAAAATTATCTCCACAATTAATTCTGTCCTTGGCTTAAGGGTAGAATAGACTGCCCTTGCAAACAACTCAACTGACATATATACTCAACTGGCATATTAATAATACATAGATTTATGTGTGTAAGTATATAAAATAAAAGAGTATTAGCTGATATCTCCAAATCAATGAAGAGGAAAGAGATGAAAACAGAGCTTCACTCATAAATGAATTTTGTGACTCTCCTGAAATTGACAGATTTACGTTAACATAAAATGGGTGTAGTAGATCAGATTAGCTCTTCTGTCAATAATAGCATGTTATGTGATGATTATCAAATAATTTATCATCAGATTGTACTATGTAGTTACAAGTAAATGAGAGGAAGTGTGGGAATTACGAAGAAAAACTGAGGATTTTTATACAGTAAAGCTGTGGTTTTTCAAAGGTTGTAGAATGAATGAAATAATAAATAATTATAAATTAAATTTTGCAAATATATCAAATTAAGCTAAGACCTTCTTAGATATTGATTTCACAGCTTTTAGAACTTAATCTGACTGACATTCTGGAAATATATTTTTGCATGTTCTTATAGGATGACAAGACAATATAGAAAATGGACTGAAAGAGATATACACAGGACTGCACATAACCTGTGAGTATGGAGCATGGGAATCTTATAAGATATGTTCCATTATGCTTGTAGGAAGTAGTTGGAAGCTGATCCATTTTTTCAACCATTATTGAAATGGCTGATATTGTATTCACTAGTGCTGCATCTGTTCTGGATCTATGTGTTCTACGAAAATGATCTTTTCCACTTCCCATAACATGTTTTAGCTTTATTAGCTAACCATACTGTATCTTTTTGTGTTGAAGCAATGAATAATTTTTTTTATTATCACTTTTATTGATCTTACCTTGAATTTTCCAGAAGTAAAGTGGGTAAAGTTCTTAAAATGTTCTTTGCACGGGAAGGTTTTCATGGCAGAAAAATTTTACTTTGTTGACATAGTGCATCTGTTGTGCAACACAGTATTAATATTCTTAATTCTGTCTGATTTTTTGTTAAAGAGGAACTGCTTTTTGGAACAGTATAACTACTGTTGCATACTTTTACACCAGTGTAGAAAAATGCTGTGTACATAGATTAAATGAGTGTTATCCATTCCCATCCACAGAACAGAGATAGTATCTTTTACTGACTTTAGCAGTTTGCGTCTGAGACCTGACTTTTCTTTGAAGCAGGAAAAACAAACTAAGAACCAATTAAAAATATATATAACACTCAGTTCCCAGCCCTTGCTCACTACTAAGTATACGAAGTTACAGGAAGCAAATAAAATCCCTTCTTCAAACAGACTTTTAAATGCAAATTTTAAATTCTAAATTATCTTATAATTTGGGAATCGGTGCCATCCCAGCAGGTGGGAGGGATTTAGGCATCACTGAAGATGAAAATTTCCAGACGTGCTCCTGTCAGGTAGATTAATATTTGACCTGAAACCTTCACAGTGCTCCTTTCACTTCCTGCAAACCCTGTAGTATCAGTGATTATGCTGAGATAGCTTAACCTGAGATGTCAGTGGCTGATCTGTTGAAGTGAAAGCTCTCTGGAAAGCAAAAAAACAACCCACTCTTCAAAGCAGCTAGTGTAACTTGCCTGGAAAACAGATTTAGGGAAGGAAATTAAATAATTTATCTTGAAAACAGATCTTGATAGCTACCTCAGAGAGAGAATGGAAAACTTAGACATTTTCAGAGATATAATGAACTCCGGGCTTCCACAGTGTTTACTGCTTCACAAGAGTTTCCTCAGGAAACATACTAGAAACACTAAAATTTGTTCAACTCTGATAGAAAATTTAGGCTCTGTTTAACTTACAAAGGACTGTGGCCTGCATGTACCCTGTTTCTTCTTCCATGGAGTAGAAGAACTATACTTTGTTAAGAGGTTTGGTCTTTTTTTCTGTATCTTATACATTTATCACGTTCTCAAGGGGTATTCTTGTTTCATAAGGCCAAAACTCAACATCATGTGTGGATATGCCTTATATTTAATTTCACATAATGAAGTATCTAAAATCTATAAAGGATACCACATTTAAGAGACTCTTATATTATGGTTGTACTTGCTAAAGACACTTCTGTACAGCCTTCTTGGACTGAGGAAGTTATACCTTTACATCTTACAAAGCGTTCTGTATAATCACAGTGGGCTAACAATGAATGCAGGAGCTAAATTGATGTAATAATAGTCTAACCTCTTCCTGCAGTATGCTACTGTCATTTGTTAGAGATGGTGGAATGGTCTTTTTCTCCAGGAAGATGTATTTGACGCTGTCTTTCAAAAATGAAAGCTAAACTCTACTTTAACAAAGATGTTATATTGAAGTAAATTCAGTTTCCCAGCAAAGTAGCCATTCTAGATTAAATTTTCTTCTCTCTTTGTCACTTTTTACTTAGAATATTCAATTAAACAGAACAGAGAGCAGCAATGCAGAATAGGACATGTTGATAACTGAAAGCTAGTCCAAAATATACTTTTGGTATCCTTCATTAAGTAAGTACTTAATTTTACTGTTTTAGCACTTTCTTCATAGAAAAGTTGCAGTCTATTCAACTGGTCTTCCAGCCAGTTCTTTACAAGAATGGCCATATACTTGATAAATATATAGCCATATACAAGAGACTCAGAAACTACACCTACTAAAAGTTGCCAACTAAACAGCTTTAGGGCCCATTCTCTGGTCTGAGGCCAGCTGGCATAGTCTGCTCATGTCCACACTGCTGAACTCTCTTTGCTTTTAGAGCAGGGTAGGTTCATCTAAAACGCTTGCTAGGAGTGATCCTTATCATGTGGTTAGTGCCAAACTGTGCCTGGGAATCATTTGGAAGAGTTCCAGCTAACCAAAACTATGTGAAGGACTATTCTAGCGATAAAGAAAATACAGATAACTGAGTGATAGTGTCTGTGCCTGTGCTCTGACACTGCTTAGTGGGGAAAAGTAGCTAAAAGGAAAGATATTTGTGAAAACAACTTTCAAATCTAACAGAGGTTTCATTTAGAGATCCCCAGACCTTCAACAGGGATGAGAAAGGGACTGTCCCTGCAGTGAGAGCTGTGACTCTCCATAAGTAATTTCAGCAAGTCAGGAACAAAATAATATCTGCTATTGTGTAAAGATTTTTTAAATTGTAGCTAATGTGTCAACACATATTGCAGCTGCCCCTAAGAATTACTGCATGACATTCCAAGTATTGGATCAGATACAAAGATTTATTTGAGGAGTCAGATCTTAAAATTTTTCTTGTTAGGATAAAACTATTCCTTTTCAGTGGGCCATCCAATCTATATCTTCCAAACAGGATGTAATTATGATGTAAATGGTATATAGGCTTTATTCCAGCCTTTTGCATAAGGACAAGAGTTATCTGCATTTAAAAAAAAAAAAAATTACAGAATTTCCTGTATGCAAAGCAATGATCCCTCACTTCTTCTGATAAAAGTCCAAAAGAGTAGAGCTGTCTGACTATGACTGAAACTGGCCAGCTGCAGGGGCAAAGTCAACAGCTATCAACCGCTAGAACACATCCAACTCTTAAACCTAACAGATGAGGAAAAAGAGGTCTAGTCAGCTTGAACTGAATAAAGAGAGAGGTGATGGGGAACTCAGGAGTTTGCAGCACCTCCTCCTAGACCAGCCTGTTTTGTTTTTTGTCCTCAGGCTCGAGTGACATGGTAATGATCATTGCAGATGGGCAGTCTCTTCTCTCTCCCCCATGTCACTCCTATCTAGATCTGTGCCTACCTCCACTTTTGCTTAAAATTAATGCCACCACTTTTATTCAAACTAAATAAAAGGATTCAGGCCCACGCATTTTCCTTCACTGACTGACAGAGAATTAAATATTCACTGGTGGGAATAGTCCTGTTCTGACATGTGCAACAGAGGAGGTCTGACTATCTAGTGTGCAACTTACAGGATAGGAATATGGAATAACAGCATCCAGCAAGTGGTAAACTTTATTATTTTGGACACAGAAAGTACTGTATAAGACTGAAGAAAATTATCATAGGCTTTCCTTTTACCATCCATGATTTAATTTAAATTGTTTTCTAAGTTTTTCCACATTGGGTGCCTAAATATAAATAAAACACCCACATAGAAAGAAAATACAGTCTTGAAACTATATCTCCCATAGCAATATTAAAAATACCTGTGTTTAATCTGTCTCTTTCTTGAAAATACTATGCTGACTTTTTTTAAAAAAAAAAAAAAGAAATTTTCTCATGCAATTGATCTATAAAGATCCGTTGAGATGAGAGCTCTTTGCTACAAAATCTTCATGGGAAGAATTCCATTTCTGGTTGTTTGGGTATTTTTAAATAATAAAAAGAATAAAACATTGCACTGCATGCACAGACAAATAACTACACACAGATTTTGGCAAAATCCAGAAGAAATTTTTTATGACATCAGATATTTTTCATTTTTGCCTCAGTGGAAGAAAAACAATCTTATTGGCTGTAACATACATAAGAGTAAGAAATAGTGTATCCAAAAATCAGGCAATGAATTTGGGTTAAATTTGAGGTTTTAAATTTTGGCTACTGAGATTTGACAATGCAAGGATCTGTAATTCTGTCCATTACTCCTAGAAAGCCAGAACCAAATGTGCGGTATGGCATAAGCTGTGTCAGATAGCCCATAGGCATAAGCAATAGGAAGGGAAGAAAATAATCACATGCAAAGAATGACAAATCTTACAAGTGGTAAAACTGTAATCTGTATTCAGTTTTAAGCATGATTCAGCTAAGTGACTTAGTGCAATGAGTACTACAGGTTAGAACCATCTGCCTGCACCAGCCTGTCTAATAAACGAGAGGATGCAAAGGGCTGAAGACCAAAATAAAATAATTTGTAATCTTCATGGGATTAACTTTGTTTTTGAGAAGAGTCCTTAATTAACCATGCACATACTTTTGACTGCCTCTCCTTTTATGCATGTATTGGGTCTGGCTGAGATGGAGTTAATACTCCTCACAGCAGCCCTCATAGCACTGTGCCCTGCATCAGTAGCTAGAAAGGTGTTGATAACACACCAGTGTTTTGGCTACTGCTGAGCAGTGCTGGCACAGCATCAAGGCTGTCTCCCCAACATTTTTGCCCCCCTCAATGGCAGGCTGGGGCAGGGCAAGATCTTGGGAGGGGACACAATCAGGACAGCTGACCTAAACTAACCAAACAGATATTCCATACCATATGACGTCAGCTCAGATATAAAAGCTAAGTAAAGGGAGACAGTGGGGGGGCATTTTGTCTTCCGGAGCAACCACTACGCGTACTGAAGCCCTGCTTCCCGAGAAGCGGCTAGACATCGCCTGCTGATGGGAAGTAGAGAATAACATCATTTGGTTTTTTCTTTGCTTTCGCACGCGCGACCTTTGCTATCACTGTATTAAACTGTCCTTATCTTGACCCACGAGCCTTTTGTTATATTTTCTTCCCCCCCAGCTGAGGAGGGGGAGTGATAGAGCGGCTTTGGTGGGCACCTGGCATCCAACCAGGGTCAACCCACCACAATGCAATATAAGATTACTTATTTGCTCTTCTCTCTCTCTCCCTCTCATTTTACACATGCAAACATGCATGCAGTGTGAGCCAAGGCACATGAAAGTTATCTGGGCAAAAGCTTTTTCAGATTAAATTACTTTATTCATAGACCAATGTGATTTTGCTTATGGATCCCTTTTACATTGACTTTTTAATTTCCTTTTATTAACTGAATGATGGCACAGGCCAATCTTTGTGTGTGAAATTGCTCAGGTGAAGCAGTGCAAAGAAGGAAAATAGTGACTAAGGAAGAAACAAAGTTCATAATTATGAACTAGCACTTTGTTGTACAGCTTTGAGGACCAAGTGGATCTCACATTGGAAAATGATTGTAGTTGTAAACTGAGGAAAGGATTTTTAAATCAAATTGTAAAGGAATAGAAGTCTGTAAAAAGATACTCATGCAGTCCCTTTGAAGAATTTTGCCTAATACAAGAATGACCCTAAACAAAAATCCCAGTCAAAATTCACGATTCTCAAGAAAGGAATTACTGGCAAAAAGTTTTTCCATGCAGAATGGACATTTAGTATTACGTCTTTGGAAGTCTGTGGTCCTAGCAGCAGTATATCCAGCCTTAGGCAGATTGTCCCAAGATGGAGAAGTAATGGACCTCTAATCACACAGCCTTCAGTCCCGTCCCCCGCCTGCCCTTCAGACCAGTTTTATGAACTGTGCTCCTGCCACGTGCAAGGAGCTGTTAGCAACCACCATTCAATGTGCTGTGGTACCAAGTTGCAATCTAGGCTTATCCCACCACTGCATTACTGCGCTCTGGCACACACAGGGATCTTTTTGGCCATGATAAAGGATCTGACCCACTAGAATGGTATTCTGTGGGTATTCATCCAAGTAAAGTTATTAAAATAATAATATATATAGGTTCAGTTCCCGAGCTCAGGTGAGACTACAAGGTAGGCTTTTTTATTCACTGTGAGTTTTGAGTTTCAAGGGAAAGCATGGTCTCTTTGTTCAGGTACAGAATTGGCTTTTTATTCTATTGTTTGCCCCCTGTGTGAGCCTAGGAAAATTTTTTACCTTTCTGCTTTGCCCCCAAATGGAGGGGATAAGAACCTTTGACTCCATCACAAGTATAAAATTCATCCCTAGTTTTTAAGCTTCTTTGGATTTGTGTTTGTTGAGTATGCCAACATTCTGAAGAGACATAAAATTTAAGTGAAGTATAAAAATATTGGAAAGAATTTAACATTTCTATCTGCAGAATGGTAGTGCAGATGAAATCAATGCAGTCAAAGAGAACTGTTAATGTCACTCTTTCGCTTTGCATATGTTGCAAGCACATAGGAATGATTATACGGGGACATGGGAAATACTACTGCCAGGCAAGTTATGTACCCAGTTCAGCAATATGACCCCCAAATAGCTAGGGCTAAAAAACCTCAGCACATCAAAAAAACTACTAAATAGTTCAGTGTAAGACAGTCTGTCTCCTTATATGAGTCCCATAGTTCTCAAGGGGTTTAAATGGGCAAGCAAAATACTTCAAATCATACCTGCACACTGCCATCTTCTCATTTATGTTTTAGTCTAGACTACATCAAATAAAATGAGATGTTATTACCATGCTATAAATCACTGTTTGATATCCACATAAAATTAAAGTTATTGTCAGCCCTGTCCCTAATAAGTGGAAATCTGTGTTACATATCTTACCCTAGAATTAGATTCTTTGCTGGACAAAGTGTTTTAGATATGGAAACTGCAATATACTCAATCTCCTAAATGCATCTGGGAGACAAAAAATGTGCAGAGGATTATCATGAGAAGCACTAGCTTTAGATGCACAGTGAACTCCTGTTACAAAGTTATCATTTGGCACCTTTCATGAATAACAGATTTATAAAAAAATACGTTAAAGGGATGAGGCATACAAAAAACATCTGAGGCCTTATAACAAAAATTCCCAAAAGCCTCAGCAGTCACCCTTCAAATTCTATAATAAAATTTTGCTAATTATTCTCTTTAAAAGGTGTCTGGAACATATCCATTCTAAGGTTCATATATCAAAAGAAAAAGTAATTAAATTTTAAAATAAAGTATAATAAATGTAGCATAACATAGGCAAGGGAAGACGAAAAGCCTGGATTTTAAAGTCATACGTTGGCCAGAAATGATATCAGAAATCTCCATAATAGTTTATTTTTGCAGAGAAAATTATTTTCAGACTTTGTTTATTGATTTCCACAGACAAAAGGTGTCAAAAAACTTAGATAGAAAGATACCAGATTGGTGTCTGGGGTTGGGGAAGAATCAGAGTCTTCTGAATTGCTGCCCAAAAAAATTGCTAAAAGATGTCAAATTGGTCCCAAAACTAAAAACACAGCCTTTCAGCTGCTGCTCCACAAGTTTTACACATGCCATATTGGCCAGGAAACAAAACACAGTTTCTCAGCTGTTGTTCCAATTCTCCATACTGAGCACATACAAATGAAGTGTAAATAATATATTTATTTTTCAGAATCAGCAGAGCTGAATCAGTGCAAATGAGGAAAAAACACTTGGGACCAAAAGTGTAAAAACCTGGAAGAAAGTGGGCACGTTGGTGGGAGGAGTCTATGGAAGCAAATGTTCCATTGTAGACTGTGTATGGCAAAGATTATTTTAAAACTTTGAGCAGTGGACATTTCTGTTGTACTTAGGATCTAAGACCATTGATGGAACTGGAGAGATCAGAAAGATTCAGAATAGAAGAGTGAAGACACTCAAGCAGAAAAATGCTCCAGACTGAAATGAGCTGTGCAACTGTGAGAATGGGGAAGACGAGGAGGACATGTCCTCGTTCCTACCACCATCACTCCAGACCCTTTCTCCTGGGCTCAGCATTTTCAGAAGAGATGCAAATTTAGAAGAAAACATAAATAAAACTTAAAAAGAGACACTGGACTTTAGATAACCACCTAATTGAACCTCTGGGAAGAACCACTGTTCCCTGTGCAACCTCAGCCTGTGTTTGCATGAACACTTGTGTGGCCCTAATGGAGTGTACTTTCCAAAAGGGCATGGCTCTCATTCACTTCTCCCTCTCAGATGTTTTCCTCCCTTCTTCCCAGCTCTGGGAATCATAATCCTATGCCCTTCTTTGTATTGGCCAAGACACTTTTTGAGCTCTTCCATAAACAGTTCTATTTCAGGGTCCAATAGAAAATTATCCATCTTTTTCTGTTTGTTTTTTTTTTTGTTGTTGTTGTTGTTTGTTTGGTTTTTCCCTAGTAGGTTGTTTGGAGTTCTTTTGTAGGTTGGTGACTTGTCTCAGCTCAGAACTGGCACTAAATGGGAGTGTGTGGCCAGGATCAAGCAAAAGAGGAGAAAGGAAGACAGAAGCCTGAGCTCATCGTTTCAGAGAACGTGAGCTGTTAGATCAGATCTCTGCAACTCTTGAAGCCACAGCATCAGTACTTAACAGTGACACTGACAGTTCAGTTCACATAAATCCTTACATTTCCAGACAGAGGAAACACTGACAGTAGGTCTGTGTACTGGCTTGGAGTCCACTTCATGTACTTATCACCTAAAGGATGAGTTATGATAACTTGCCTTTACAGTGATTAGAGAGAGCTTTGAGCTGTTAACTTCTGCTTAGTTTACTTATAGAATGGTCTCCAAAACGAAGTTTAGTAACGAATAGTTTGAATGTGAATTTAAAGTCTAGTCTGTACTAAATGTCTATAAGAACCCTGTGTTTTATAGAAAAAAAATCATTACAAATAGGCTATATTATGTATGTTAACCTGTATGTTATTCAAGGGCATTAGTATATAAAATAAAAGTGTTCTTGCAGGATATTGATTTTGATAGCCGTTCAGTAAAAATAAATCTGTTTTGGATACCATGGTCCCAGTGAAATGAAGTGAAATTGCCAAAAGATTTAACATGTTTTGCTAGAGAATAAGAAAATCTTTCAGGCATGTACATTATTGATATGAGAAGTCCAAAGTTTGACTGTTTTCCAAATGTATCAGGTGATATTACCTCTCCTGACAAAACTTGCCTAAATATTCTTGCTTTTCAGAAATTTTCCCTAAGTATTCTTTCTCATTTTGAGGCAAACCTCAATAACATTATGAAGAACTGGACTATGGTTTGTGCATCAAGAAATAATTAAATTTAGAGGCAGTGAGATGAGGAGGCACATTAAAAATTATGCATTATATTACCTCGGTGTTTCTTTGTCTTGATGGGCAGTAAGAGGTGAGCTTCCCTCTTCTTTTTAGTTGGAACATCACTTGTTTTAAGGAAAAGATGGTGGAGACATTCTAGTGAACTAGCAATCTTGGAAATACCTTTGCTGGGCAATGAAAGACTGGAATTAAAGACATCTCATCAGATTAGGTGGAATTTAAATGTATTACTCTGCTGTGTTCGAGACTCAATATGTTCTTCCCAGCCTCCATTTTAAATCCAGCATAAAGTAAAGGAATATCAGCTAAAGCCCAAGGGAATAGTACGCTGTAGAGGAGAGATTAATTGGTGTCAAGTAGGGACTAGTAAAGGATCAGCTGATGCTAGAAGAATTAGGCTGCAGGAAACATTTTATAGTTGTCTTTCCCACTGAAAGCATGGTATTGTTGTTCAACAGTCTAGTGCCTTTCCTTCTGTCAGCCTCTGTGAAGCTTTTAGCTGGGGAAGAAAGTGGATAATTAGCATTCCATTTGGACGCCTGCAGACCAGCAGTCTAGAATATTAAATAGCTTTGCAAAACAGGGATTGTTTGAAGTGATTCACATTTCTTTATCTAAGGTGTCTGAAATGCAGGTTTATATATTTCTTTAAAAAAAAAAACAGCTTTGCTCATAACCTCACATCTGCTTTTGACGTTTGAAACTAATCCCCTTGATATTTGACAACAAATTCCTAACTGGAGGTGTGGAGGGAGCAGATGATAAAAGTGCTTCTGCACATGTTATAACAAGTATCCCATGTCACTTGGGATCTCTGAGCACTGTGCTGAAGGTATGGAAATACAGGATATTAGTAACTGTGGTGGTTTAACCCCAATAGGTAGCTCAGCCCCACACAGCCTCTCACTTACTCCCTCACCAGTGGGATGAGGAAGAGAATTGGAAGGGTAAAAGGGACAAAACTCATGGGTTGAAAGACAGTTTACAGGTAAAGCAAAAGTTATGCACGCCAGCAAAGCCAAACAAGGAATTAATTCCCTACCTCCCATGGGCAGGCAGGTGTTCAGCCATCTCCAGGAAAGCAGGGCTCCAGCACACCTAACAGTGACTTGGGAAGACAAATACCATAACTCCGAACTTCTTACCCTTCCTTCTTCTTTCCCCAGCTTTAGATGCTGAGCATGATGTCATATGGTATGGAATATCTTTTAGAGGATTCATCATTCTATGTAAAAATTTTTTTTCTAACTATTTTTCTTGCCTTATTCTGAGGATATGTAAGGCATAGGCATTTGCTTACTTATTCTTGTGACATTATGGTATCTCCTACGTTAAAAACATTATTTTTACATTAAGCAGTGAATTCTACTGGCCATACAGGAATATAAAACCTTTCTTGGAAACAATGCTCTCTGAAAGCAGAAAGGTCAGGAAATGGATCTCAAGGACAAATTAGGCAAACAGCTGCCTACAGTGCCCAGTTCAAGGTGCTTGTCAGAATAATGTTGTGGAAACTGTTAACAGAGGCTTCTTTACACCTGCTTTGCAGAGCTGCATGACAAGTGGCAAATAAAAAAAAGAGATGTGGAAACTCGAATGACCATTTTCTTCGCTTTTTTTCCTGAGGTGCGTGCATGTGTAAAGCGTGATGGTGATCTGGGCAGCTGTTTAGGGCAGGTGGGAAGCACTGACGATCAGGACATGCAGCTCTCTCCACGACTCTCCTCTCTGTCCACCCGGACTGTGGAGGGACCAGTTGCAGCAGGGCCAGGTGAGTGGACAAGTCCCCCATGGCAGGGCGGCTTAGTACAGAAATGACTTTCATCTGCAAAGTATATGCAGCCTTCTCTCCTGAACAGCGCTCGAAAGGATGATTCTCATTCTCTCCCTTTCTATTACCTTACATAGCCAGGATTTCCTCTCCTGGTCATGACTTTACCTCCAGGTCTTGGAGCCTGTGCAGACACCTCTCATCCTTCCTTTTCTCAGGATCCTGAGGGCACCACCGGCCCTTGCCATCCCTCACCAGCCTCCCCAGGGGTACCCACCCGCCCGCAGCCCAGGACCCTCGTCAGCCCTGAGGCCGCCAGCCCCTGCCCCAGCTGGGCCGGTCTCCAGCTCCCCACAGCCCAGCCCTGCCCGGCCGTGGGCCCCGCCGTGGGCCACACTCGGCCAGGCCCACCTGTGGGCCCACGTCTCGGTCTATCCCCATCCCCGGGGAGGTGCCCGATGCCCAGGGCTGGAGCTGGGCAGGGGAGAGCAATGCCCAGGCATGGGAAGCACAAGAAAACTGGGAACAGCCAGCATGGATTTACAAATCATGCCTGACCTGTCTAATTGGCTTCTCTAATGAGACAGATGTCTCTGTGGGTGAGGGGAGAGCAACAGGTATTTTCCATGGCTGAGAAGGTAAGATACAGTCGAGGTATTTGGACTCGTGAGTGCATAGAAAATTACCTGGACAACCAGTTTCAAAAGATTTTGATCAGCGCTAGGAAGTCCAAGTGGCAGCCAGTTTCCTCAAGGGTCAATAGTGAGACCAGTACTCTTTAACAGCTTCATTAGTGACCTGGGTGATGGGATGGAGTGCACCCTCAGTAAGATCAGTGATGTGGGAGGAACAGTCAACATCCCGGAGAGCAGAGCTGCAATTCAGAGGGATCTCAGAAGCTGGAGAAATGGGATGACACGAACCTCATGAAGTTCAACCAAGGTAACTGCAAAGTCCTGCGTCTGGGATAGAGTAATCCCATGCAACAGTACAGGCTCGAACCAGCTGACTAGAAAGTAACTTTGAAGAAAAGGACCTGAGTGAGCAATTTACCCCATTCAGTATTTGTGAAAGGGTTTCTGGAGTACTGACAGGTACTTGCCATTAAAGTAGTCAAAAACTTCAGAAGTCTTCAGTGTGGATGTTTATGTCTAAGCCAGTCAACCTGTGCCCCCTGTATAGAAAAGAAAAGAAAAAAAGTAGTTTTAAAACATGATTCAGGTGACATATTAGGGACATCTAATTGAAGAGGAACTAAACTGTACTATAAAAAGTGCCTATCTTTCTCCACTGATAATGAAGGAGTCTAGGCAACTGTAGACATCTAGGACACAGAAGTGGGTATTTGACTAAGTGCCTCGTCACAGAAAACAACTTCTCTCTGCATATGATACTGGCATGGCTGTGGTTTTAATAGCCTGAGCTACAGCCCTGCAGTTCTTGTGAAATGGCTGGTATCTGCCTTGCCCATCCCATCAGCAGCCACAGTCTTCCCTAGGCTTCCGTAATCCAATTTTACTGCCTCTGCTCTCAGAATCACTGAGACTACCACCTTTGGATGAAGCTTAAAATCTTCCTCTACAGTCTCTGGACTTTAGAACTTACCACAAATATCCTGCACCTGCTTTTTAAGACGAACAGTGAAATCCATCTACTTTCTCCAGATCTTAGAGAAGGACAGAGGCTAGTGCAAGAGGGAAAGGGTGTGTGGGGGGTTATTATTTAGCTTCTGTCTGGGAATTGTCAGCTTTTTTAGATGAGCTGAAAGGAATTGTATATTATACTGTTTTTTTACCAAAATACTGTCACAGGTGCCTACAGCCATGGACCTGCCTTTTCTGGTCATCTTTTGTATATAAATGAAAATAAGTAAAGACAAATAAATTATAAAGAGAGAAGTGAGAAGCTACAGGTTCTGCCTCATTGCAGGTTTGCAAACAGACTTTATACTGTCTAGACAAGTAGAAAATGTATATTCACCTTTCCTTTTTCCTGCTCTAACATCCATGTTTGGAGAGGGACATCCTGACTTTTTTTTTCTTTTTCCCCTAAGTGAAATATGAAAACACTACACAGATCTTTTTGAGAGAGGCTAGAAACAGGCTTTTTATCATTCAGAGCTCCCGAAAGGACCATTTGAGCATAGTCTTCCTGTCCAGAGAGGAAATAGCTGTGTCTGTGACTCGAATGGACTCTGATTTCCAATAATTTTCCAGCGGTAAACTATGATTCAGTTTCCATTTATAAAGTGAAATGAGTGCTTAAATAATCAACAGTAAAGAGCCAGAAGAAGGAAATGAGCCATCCTTCAAAACAATTCTGCTCTGTTTAGTTTGGACTTCATTCCATTGTTAAAGGATTTCCTTATGTGCAAGGTGTTAGAGATTGGCAAGTTGAAGCCATTCTAGGCACAATTGTTTCATTTTATACTGTGTGTGAATATACGATAACTATTGCTATAACTCTAAAAGACATCTGCTACAGATACTAGCTCTTCCAGTGCTTTAGAGGAGGACTAGTTTCAGGGGCATTGGAAGGCCATTACTAATCAACATAAATAGAGCATCTCTTAAATTGGTCTAGTTTTCATTAAGTGCAAAAGCAGCCTGGCTTATTCAGCTTTGTTCAGCTGAGGGCAGATTTGAAACTTATTGCTTACTGGATGACATAACCTTAGAAAATATCATTATCTACTGATTCATCAACTGCAAGCATAGGTAAGACTCATCAAGGTGATACGAAAGCTGAAAGCTCTGTCTCTGAAGGGTATTCAGCACTTTACATGGTTCAGGCAGAATGGAAACACATCCTTTGGGGTTAAAGTTAGACATCCAGTCACAGTCAAGAGGGGGCAAAGAAAGTACACTTAGACACGTTGCCTAAAAGCTGGTTCATCATGTTCCCCGAGGAGTAACTTTGCTACCTCTCCTCAGCAATCTATATGTACAAAAGACAGTTGTTGGCTGCTGAACAAAATGGCTGATAGAAAACTTGCCACTGTATGCAGTGATAGCATTGAATTTGCTTTCTTGTCCCCTTACTCTCCCACTCAGTCTTATTTATACATCAACACAAATTAGTGGTGAGCATAAAGCAATATCTTGGATCTCGAAACCTCCAAATTTAGAATCTGAACTGGGGCACAAATTCAAGTGTATGAGCTAGCTAATATTTCTTTAATATTTAAAACAATAACTTCTATCTGATCTCCCCCAGATTACTGAAGTGTCCCAGATGTGAAATGTTGCCAAATTGATAAGCAACGTTCAGAAAATAATGGATTTGCCCTAAAAATCATTCATAGTCGATTTTGTTTGGGTGAAGTCATTTTTTTTTATTTTTTTTTTAAATGAATATTGCATTTTTTCTCTTTTCTTTCCAGTTTCTGAGTAATTTACATTGCTTATTTCACAATTTCAGGCTATTGACCATCTAAGGTGTCTAAAACATCTTTTTAAACAAAAGTTTAAATTCTACTTTGTCTTGATTTTAGCAGCTGGGGTTTTAAGAAAAATAACAAATATTCTGACAGCTTGGCAAGTCTAAATTGGAAATGGAATTTTGACATTCAGGCTCATTTTTTCTGTATTTGTTCCACAAACTTATTTGTAAAGCCAATATTATTTTACATCATAGCCTGAAACCTGGATGAAAGACAAGCTAAGTGTTTTATAAGGTAGGCCATATATAAAATACAGATATGAAGAGAGAATTCTTTCCAGTCACACTGAAAATTAACTTCATCTTTTTAAATATCTATCCTATGTGTCACTTTATTGAAAGAATGTTAGCTAATTATGATATATTCAGGAGCATTAGCAGAAAAAGTCTGTCCTTCACACACATGAATGAACTACGCTGTGTCAAACACATTTCTGTCCAGGTGGACAGAATATTTCAGATAATTTCTGAACTTCCCAATCTATTTGGCTATGGATTCAGTATAATAATTCACAGAGTAAACAGTGATGTTCAGAGTGTTCATTAAGTTCCATTGTCTGTTTCTCCTCTAGACAGTTATTTACCTTCATTTACAATAAGCAATTTTCCAACGAGAAGAGCTTTCTTAATTTGATTGGCTGTGTCAGGCTACTTTTCTGTGATTTTTCTTTTTTGGCAAAAGTTTTTCCAGCTTGTTCTTTAACTGTCATTTGCCTTCTCCTGTATTTTAAATCTATCATGCTTCATGACAGACAGACTTGTAATTTGGACTCTAATCATTTCTGATTCTCATGTTTTGACAGACACAGACTTGTCTTTCTGCACCTCCTTCCACAGTTCCCCCCTTTATTCTGCATTTGCTTGTGGCACACAATACTTTCTACTTAACCCTTTCCTTTTCATTTTCTACTTTTATATGACACATATACTAGAAGTCGATATGCTTTAAATTATGAATGTGTTAGAGAGACTTCCAGAAATTACTCTGTTGAACTAAAAATGATGGTGTTTGAGACTATGTACAAGCGTATTTATTTCATGCTCTGAGGTTCCAGGTGACCCAATTTGGAAGGACTTTAAGTAGAAATGATTTAGTTATCTAAAGCCCTTCTTTCTTTCTCTCTTTTTACCTTGATTATTTTAATATTAAATTCCATTTTTGAGAAAGTCTCTTCTGCTTTTGTAAATCTTCTTAAGACCACAACATCATTGCCTTCAGAACAGAGGGATCTGAGTTAGAATCCAGTTGTTTAGTTCCACCTACAAATAACAAGACCAAACTAGCTACACTGAAGCTATAAGGCTGGCTGCTGCAGGGAAAGTGCTGTTCCCTTCCAGGGGACAAACCACACAAGGACTATTGTCTCTTCTTCCAGGGGAAAGCCCATGCTATAACATCAGCTCTGCTTCTTTGAAGAGGTGAGAAGATGTTTCTTCTTGGATTCAAAGATATTTTGTTCTGTGCCAGTGCTCCAAATCATGATCATATTTTTACTACATCATAGCTATGACTTTGTGGAAATCATCCCATTGGCAGCTTGTGCTTGAAACAGTGCCTGCCTATCACATCTAGCCTGGGCAGAAATGAAGATTTCCTGAGTATCCTGTCCTCATCCTTCCTATCAGAACAGTCCACATAAAGTGATTTTTAAAATGAGACACATATTATTAATTTGTGGTTTTAGTGTCTTCTGCATGGTTTTATGTCTCAATACATATTTTAAATATGCACATATATGAACATATACACACACATATACAAACGACTGCATGATCTCTTAACTAACTTTTCATACCTAACTAATCCAATAGCTTTCTACAACACAATAACTGGCTTGGGAGATGAGGGAACAGCAGTGGATGTTGCTCATCTTAACTTTAGTAAGACATGATTCTGTCTTTCAGAAGATCCTCATAAACAAACTGATAACGCAGGACTAGATAAGAGGACAGTGAGGTAGACTGAAAACTGTGTGATGTGCCAGGCTCAAAGGTTGTGATTAGTGGCACAACATCCAGCTGGGGGCCAGTCACCAGTGGTGTGCCCTGGGGGATTATACTGGGGTCAATACTGTTGAATGTCTTCATTAATCAGCTAGATAGATGATGGGACAGAGTGCATCATCAGGAAGTTTGCTGATGGTATAAAACTAGGAGGAGTGCTTGATATACACAAATGGGTGTGCTGCCATTCAGGCAATATTGACAGGCTTGAGAAACATGCTGTCAGGAATCAATGAAGGGAGACACAAAGTACTGTATCTGGGGAGGAATAACTCCATGCACCAGGATAGGTTGGGGGCTCTCCAGCTGGAAAGCAGGTTTGCAGAGAAAGGACCTTGAGGTGGACAAGATGAGTCTGAGCCAACAACGTGCTCTTGCAGCACTCTGGGCTGCCAACAGCAGCCTGGGCTGCGTGAGGAAAGCAAGTCCAGGCAGGTAGTCTTTCCCCTCCGCTCTGCACTGGTGAGACACATCTCGAGTGCTGCAGTTCTGGGCTACCTGGGACAAGACAGACGTACACTTACTGGAACCAGTTCAGTGCAGCACCACAAAGATAATGAAAGGACTGAAGTGTCTTTCATATGAGGAGAGACTGGGACTGTTCAGCCTGGAGAAGAGAAGCTTCAGGCGGATCTCATTAATGTGTATGAATGCCTGATGGGAAGGTGTAAAGAAGATGGAACCAGACTTTGAGGCAACTGAAATACATGAAATTCTATTTAAACACAAGAAAAAAACTCTTTTTCCTTTAAGGGTGGTCAGATGTGGGAACAGATTGCTCAGCGAGGCAGTGAGTCTCCGTCTGTGGAGATACTAAAAACTTGACCACACACAGTCCTGGGTAACCTGCTGCAGGTCACCCTGCTTTGAGCATCGGGATTGGACTAGACAGTCTCCAGAGGTCCCTTCTGACCTCAACTATTCTGTGATTCTGACTTGTACTTCTGTCTCACTTTACCACATCTTTGTTGAGGACTGATTCTACAAAAAGTTAGGCAATCTCTGCAAGGCCTCTTCATGTGTGCACAGTTTAGTAAACTGCAAAATATTCTTGCAGCATCGGGGCTTGACACTGGAGTTACAGAAACCTTTCTCTGTTTTTTATCTATATAACTAAAGTGGTGTGAAGACTTTCTTCTGCCCTTGCAAACTGGAAAGAAAGTATTCTGGAGATATACTGTCTATGCTGTAGAGGCTGACTGAAATTGTTCCCTTTTGTCCCAGGCTGATCATCATCTTTTTGCACTATAATTTTCCAGGTTGAGTTTAGAAATCAGCATTGCAGAGTACATTGCGTGCAAGGAAGACAAGGCTGAGCACAGACAATATTAGAGTGAAAAAAAGAACAAAATTATTGAGCTCATATACTCTTTGCAGAAGAAGAATGAACAGGAAGAAATAATTTCATTGTCCCTTTATGAGGCACATTAACAGAAACTTACAGAAAAGTATGGTACATCACAACTACAATGGCCTATTCGGCCTGCAAGTTCAAGGGAAAAGAGATGACAGCAGAAGATAGAGCAGGCAATGTGCAATTTGCCAAAATGTTCTGAAGAAGAAAGAGAAGAAGGAAAAGTACTGAGATGTCACTGCCTTCAAAGGAGACAAATTCTTATCCTTAATCACCTTCAGGGTCTGTAGATATTATTGTCCATTTCAAGGTTATCTTCCTACATTGTTTATTGTTAGCAGCAAGACAAATGTTAGCAAGTGTACAGATGGGAAGAAAAGCCTTTTTTTTTCTTTCTATTCCACCAAATGCTTTTATGGCTGTATAAACCCAACATGGCATACCTGTCTCTGTTAACAATGCATGTACATATACCCAGCGTTATCATCTCTAGACACTTTGCAGATAAAATCTAAAGCAAGAGAAGAATATTTAGTAGATTCTCAATACTATGTCTGAACTGTGGGACAAGGGAATAATGCCCAACACCCAGGTCTGGATGGACATCTTGTCTGCCTCCTGGCCCTGTTGAATCCAAAGCAATTCTGTTGAAGGAGAAACATGGAATGTCTTGGCTTGAGCCACCAAACACCAGGCCATAACACGACACATAC
The DNA here is from genome assembly GCF_964188355.1 of Buteo buteo. Classification (NCBI taxonomy): domain Eukaryota; kingdom Metazoa; phylum Chordata; class Aves; order Accipitriformes; family Accipitridae; genus Buteo; species Buteo buteo. Next base: position 13,498,957 of record NC_134187.1, on the reverse strand, counting down.
CTGTAGTGCAGCCTAGATGTCACTAGAGAGTCTCCAGTATTTTTCTCTTCTGTGGGAACAAGGTTTTCCTTGAAAAAGGATTTTGTTTTTCATTTTAGCAATTTCCTTTTTTTTATTAGCTGTTAGAGATTTAGGGATAGGTGAGGGTTGGTAGTATGACTCAGTAGTACTTTGTTTCCCTGCTTGTAACCTACAGGTTATCTGTAAAAAGATCTGCAGGTTATCAGCAGGGCAGGTTATTTACATGGGATAGTATTATGAGGAGAAGCTTGCTGCAAAATTCTTTCTCTTTCTGTAGCTAGCCTGTTTTTTGCAGGACCTTCAGATCTGGATGGAGGCTATGGGCAGTGAGTTTCTTTTTCTTAGTAACCCATGGATCTGCAGACTAGAAGTCGAAAAATGACTCAACCTCAGTACTCACTGTTCCTGTTTCCCCACTGTCTTTGCCCTGATTTTGCCTGTTATCTGAGGGGATGGGGGCATTCGTATCCAAGGCACAATTTGAAATGGAAGCAGGTTGTTTGTGTGATAGCTAAATTGTGACATTCATAAAAAGTGTGTTGACCATGTTTAGCCAGGCACAAGTCTGCTGAAAATAGAGGAGGTAATTTCTCAGCATTTGACTTTGCTTTATAGGATACTGTGTTTGCATGTGAGTTATGCATATGCATGTTTATAACACAAATATTATATACAAGTAATTTGAGTCTAATTGTCCCTGACAGTCTAACATAATGCATCTAGAATAACTCCAGCAATTAGATTTCTGTCTGTGAAAAATTGGGCAAATCTTTGATTCTTAGATCTCAGTACAAACTGTTGAAACTCAGAGGACATAATCCTCGCAGTGCTGCCTCCAGATACGACAACCTACATAAAGCTTGGGGTAAAGAGCATTGGCTACAGGAAAGAAGATTTTGGAGAAGCCTCCTTAAGGCAAGTGTCACACTGTACAAACACTTCAGCTGAAGAAGGAGCAGCTATGTGTATTTTTCACTTTTGTAAAAAACAAGTTTAATAAGAAATGAATTATGTCCTACTTTCATCCAGCTCATGGTACATTAAACACTTCAAGCCTTTAGTTTGGTTCTTCTTTGTTTTGTGATTGTCTCAGTTTAAAATGCAATTTTAGATAAAGACTTTCTGTTCCCTTTCTGTCTATAAAGAAATGTAACTTACTATAATTAAATAATAAGCAATTGGAAAAGTATGGGACAGTAAGAAGAACAGTTCCTGGCATTTTCTTGACGAAATGCACTTTTTCATCTTGGCCTTTAGGAGGTTCAGATTCTTTTTAAACTCTTAAACTGTTCCTTCTCTATTTTCTATTTTTGTTTTTTGTTGTTGCTGTTGTTTAGTTGGTTGGTTGGTTGGTTTTTCTTTTTGGTTATTGTTTGTTTGTTTGTTTTGGTGGTTTTTTTCCCCTCTTTTCTCACTTGGTGCAACACTCAGACACCAGCTGCCAAACATACATGATGGATAAATCTATTCTGGGGAATGTGCTGTTGTGGTTACTTGCTTTACTGGTCATTCTTATTTTTAGTGTTTTGCATGCAGTATTTTAAACAACATCTGCCTTACCCAAGAACATAATTCGGAAACCATGTAACAACCTTTGTAGCAGTTGGCCACATTCCCGGTCTGAGTTCCTCAAAAGCCTTGGCTATGGGCCGCAGATGAAAGGAAAGCAAAAGCAACAAGATGGTTTAAAAAGTGGTCTACTCTCAAATGCGGTAAAGTAACAAAGGCACTTATTCCTCCAGATCTGCTCCCTGTGTGCGTTCGCTTTAACATCTGCTGGCTTATATGACTGAACAATTTTTTTACTGCATGATCCTCCTGTTAATTTGGTGGAGCTAGTGCTGATACTGGAGCTAGATTATGTTTTGCTTTGTGTTGCATTTGAAGCTTTATTTTCAAAGTGGTAAGTGGTAGCACCAAGGCAAGCCCTTTGAAAGAGCTGGACAGATATTCATGGTTTAGCTGGCATACCTAACTTCTTCAACACTTTTTGTCCCAGTGTCTCTTTGTAATGGCTCTGGCTGCTCCCCAGTGGTAGTGAAAAAGAACCAGCCAAGGAGTAAATGCAGGTTTTCTGCAGAGTATTATTAACCCAGTGGAAAGGACTATGAGAATTTGAGCAAGCAAGAGTGACACTTTAATCCATTGGCTCTCTCATTTTATGAGTGGTGGTTTTTTACTTAAGACAGATTATCTGGCTCAAAAATGCATGAGCAGTGACAATGTCCTTTTCATTTGAGGAAAATTCAAAACGGTTATACAATGTTGAATATTTTCCTTGAAACAGCACAAGATTATTGCAGAGATGATACATGGTGTCTTCTTTCACTGAAAGTTAAAGAAATAGAGAAGATAGATAGAAATAGATCTTTAAAGACTTCCTGTAGATATCAGTGGTGATCGGCATGTGACAATGCTGACTTAGAGAAAGAGAATCCAGACTTGGAAGAAGTGCATTGGTATGGCCCTCTGCTTTAGAGATACTAGAGAATAAGAGCAATCATTTGTGTAGAACATCTGGCCTTGGACAAACACTTCTGATTTAGGAGAGGAGACCAGAATAGTTTGTTTATGTTTCATGCAATGTTATATATGTTCATAATGAATGAAGAATGGATTAAGAGGTAAATTGGTAATGTGGAACACGCTGGAAACAGAGAAGATACAGAAAGTCAATGAATTGAGAATACTCTTTGGTGGGTAAAAAACTGGCTGGATGGCTGGGCCCAGAGAGTTCTGGTGAATGGAGTGAAATCCAGTTGGCAGCTGGTCACAAGTGGTGCTCCCTAGGGCTCAGTATTGGGGCCAGTTCTTTTTAACATCTTTATTAGTGATCTGGATGAGGGGATCAAGTGCCTCCTCAGATGCAGATGACATCAACCTAGGTGGGAGTGTTGATCTGCTTGAAGGTAGAAAGGCTCTACAGAGGGATCTGGACAGGCTGGATCGATGGGCTGAGGCCAATTGTACGAGGCTCAACAAGGCCAAGTGCTGGGTCCTGCACTTGGGTCACAACAAGCCCATGCAGCGCTACAGGCTTGGGGAAGAGTGGCTGGAAAGCTGCCTGGCAGAAAAAGACCTGGGTGTGCTGGTTGACAGCCGGCTGAATATGAGCCAGCAGTGTGCCCAGGTGGCCAAGAAGGCTAATGGCATCCTGGCCTGTATCAGAAACAGTGTGGCCAGCAGGAGCAGGGAGGTGATCGTCCCCCTGTACTCAGCATTGGTGAGGCCGCACCTCGAATCCTGTGTTCGATTTTGGGCCCCTCACTACAAGAAAGACATTGAGGTGCTGGATCATGTCCAGAGAAGGGCAACGAAGCTGGTGAAGGGTCCAGAGCACAAGTCTTACGAGGAGCGGCTGGGGGAACTGGGGTTGTCCAGCCTGGAGAAAAGGAGGCTGAGGGGAGACCTGATCGCTCTCTACAACTACCTGCAAGGAGGGTGTAGTGAGGTGGGGGTCGGTCTTTTTACCCAAGTAACAAGCGATAGGACCAGGGGAGTTGTGCCATGGGAGGTTTCCATTGGGTATTAGGAAAAATTTCTTCACCGAAAGGGTTGTCAAGCATTGGAACAGGCTGCCCAGGGAAGTGGTTGAGTCACCAATCCTGGAGGTATTTAAAAGACTTGTAGATGTGGCACTTACGGACACGTTTAGTAGTGGACTTGGCAGTGCTAGGTTAACGGTTGGACTTGATGATCTTAAAGGTCTTTTCCAACCTAAATGATTCTATGATTCTACTTTTTTGCTGGTAGTTAGACTAAAAATGGTTAGGACTATGCTAAATGTTTTAGGGGGTCTAAGAATTACATGTGTATTATGCCTAAATGTGGCTCAGTTCAGGCTTGATAAACAAAACATGTGGATATATGCTTAACTTTAGGCACATAAATAATCTCAAAATGGGACACACATATTTAAAGCTAAACATATGCTTAAGTGTTTAACTAGATCAGGATCTGAATACTTAGTTTGAGGCTATGGTATTGGTTACCTCTTCTTTCCATCTGGTTTAAAGGTTTTTATTGATGATCCAAAGGAAAATATGGAATGAATCAAACACAATCTTTCATCAAACATTTTCTCCAAAAATATCTTAAAAGAATCTAGAGAATAGTGCAAATGTGTACTCTGAACACACTGGTACAAAAGAGTACCCTGTCCACACATTGCATTTGCTATTGAATAATGCTGTACTTACACTGCATTTTTCCCCTTTTCCCTTCAACCTTTCCTGTTGTATTAAGTAATACTCTTGGCACTAGCAGCCTAGATAAAGGATGTTGTTTCTGATGTGTAATCAGAGTGGTATAATTCATCATTTAGCACTTCATTTACATTCACATTCACACTGCATGGCTTATTATCAGCTGCAACAGAATATGTCTGTAAACCAAAATTATGTAATGCTGTATAACAAAGGCTGTCTGTTTATTTTGATTGTACATTTTTACCATATAGATTCTTCCTTTCAACTTATTTAACTAACTTCTAAAGAGACTTCCAGATACATGAAATGCTTGACAATTTTAATGTGGGTATTTTATTTTCTGTGGAATTTATTGGCTGATGTTCTCAGAATACTTCACAAATGCTAATTGATTTGATTTCAGCTCCAGGTGAGTCAGATAGAAATTCTCTCTAGTTCTAATAAGACACAGAGAATGAGAAACTGCAAATTGTGCTGAGCTCAGTCCTGGGTGTTAGGCATTGCTTCTCCATCATTGTACAACTTAAAGCCTCAAGATCCTTGAAGGCATGCAGTCAGTCAGTCTCTCAGTGACTCTTCAAAGTTACCCTTGTCTATCAGTTAATCTTTGAAGGGTTTCCTTGGGAAAGTATGATATTCAAGTCCCCTAATCACTAAAAAAAAGTCTTTTTTTTTTTTTTAGACTAAAAAAAAGTCTTTTTTTTAGACACACTGTTTTGTTTCAGTGTACATTAGGAACTTTGCAGCTGGAAATGCCCACCCCCCACTTTTCATAATAGGGATTCCTGATATAGGGTATCAAAGAACTGACCAGGATGTAGCACTTCTGGGTATTTTTGGCTGGATTTTGGGTTGGGTTGGGTTGGGGATGTGTTTGTACAGATTTGTTTTTATTTTATTATTAAAAAACAAAAATAACTTTAAATTCATTAAAATTTCAGAACAACACCCACCTTTTTAGGTGATGCCAACATTTCATTTCAATTTCTTTTTATAAGTTCTTTTTTATATATTCTTTAATACTTCTACTTTTTTTGACAAGGCCTCTAACCATAAATATTAAAGCAGAAAAAATATTCTTTATCAGACAATAAGAACTGATGATATTTAGATCCAGAAAAGAAAGATAAAGAATTTCAACTTAACTGCAATAAATTTGTTTCTTCTCTGTTTTAGAAGTGACCTTTTTTCGAGCTTCTGTTTAAACAGTTCACAGACCCATTTCCTTTTTGGCACATTCCCTTTTCAGAAAACATTGGTTTACTCCATTTCAGGATCCTAACTGAATTTTTGAAACATTCATTTTGTTTATAAAACAAGGAATGATGTTTGTAGATAGATAAATAGATTATACATTTTCATGAAAAATATTATTTCATTCATTCAACCTTGTTTAACTTCCTGTAGATGAAAGACTGCTAATGAGTTTTTGTTGACAATGACTATAAAGTGCCATATGAAGTTACAGTGTACCTGTTTACATAAGATGAGAGCAAAGCTATTTAATATCTATTAAAACTTCATCTTTTGGTATTATGAACATCTTATTTACATTTTAAAAATTATTGTAATGCATTTTTTCTCCTTCATATTAATTTAAAATCATATTTAATAAATGGTAGTAACTTCTTTTGAAATTGACAATTCATGGAAAGCGTTTTTATTTGAAATCTTATGGAAAAAATTGAAACCTGAAATAACAGAAGAGTGTGGTCTATAGATTACATCAGAAAGAAGATATATGGAAATATTGCATTTTGTAGCTACTATAAATAAACATTTCATGCTGGATTGAGATGGAGGACTGTGTAGATATCATATTAGAAACACAATATATGCCAATTTCAACTGTCCTTTGCAGTAACCATGAATATGTTTGTAAATTCTCAAAATCATCTTACTTCAGGACATTCAGAAATTCAAGCAGTCAGCCTCATTTATTTTTTTTATTCTGACTTCTATTAACTTGTTGTAGACTACTGATAGAACAAAAAAACCTACACATTGGATTATATCGGAGGGTTAAATTTCTTGAATACTCTCTGAATTTGACAAGAGAGCAGAGCATATATAGGAATGACTATGTGTAAGAATGATTTAGCATAAAATCTTTAGGTGAGAGCTTTCCCTTTTACTCAGCTTTCTTCTAACTACAGAGAGTCCTGTTGCCTATTTGAAGTTAGCTTAGCTATTTATATGGCTACTCTGTAGACCCTGTAGATCTGTAAGTTGGTAAATGAAATTGGGATATTTATGTTGTTACATCCTACAGCAAAATAACTCAGCGTGACTTAAATAATGGGTAATAGAAATTGGAGATAATTTTTTTCTCTAGAGGAGTAAGGAGTGTATAATATGGGCTCTAAAATATGAGAAAGCTGTAAACAAACAAAGGAAGATCAAAGAGGAAAAGTATAAACAGCTGTGCAGATGAAAGTGTTATTTCAGATGGAAAGCTCTTACAAGTGGAATATAACTGCTTGGTTACAGAGTAGCTAGAATGGTATTTGCTAGCTCTCCATATATATTTGAGGAGTAGATACTGAAGAGAATGCTAAATACTAAGAATAGCCAAAGAGAATAACACTTACAATGGAAATGGCAAAAGGCAAATCTTGGATGAAATTTGAAAAAGGCTATTTTAATAGCAAAGATTAATTGGCTATAAAATGATGAGTTAACCCCGCAGTGCTGCACCTTAGGATGGATTCTTACAGAGTAATTCAAGTACATGATACTGCCTGCCTCTCATCATGTGGTAGAAATATTACTTTATTTAACAAAATTTAATAAACTGAAGAAATTTTGAGTTATGTGAGACCCATAGTCAGTCATATGTTGTGGTGTGCAGATAAGAAGTGTGGCCAGCAGGTCGAGGGAGGGGATTCTACCCCTCTGCTCCGCTCTGGTGAGACCCCACCTGCAGTCCTGCGTTCAGCTCTGGGGTCCTCAGCACAGGAAGGACAGGGACCTGTTGGAGTGGGTCCAGAGGAGGGCCACAAAAACGATCAGAGGGATGGAACATCTCTCCTATGAGGAAAGCATGAGAGAGTTAGGGTTGTTCAGCCTGGAGAAGAGAAGGCTCCAGGGAGACCTAGCAGCATTCCAGTACTTAAAGGGGGCCTACAGGACAGATGGGGAGGGACTCTTTAACGGATTGCAGTGATAGGATGAGGGGCAACGGTTTTAAACTGAAAAAGCATAGATGTAGATTAGATGTAAGGAAGAAGTTCTTTACTGTGAGGGTGTTGAGGCACTGGAACAGGTTGTCCGGAGAGGCTGCGGAGGCCTCCTCCCTGGCAGTGGTCAAGGCCAGGTTGGATGGGGCTTTGAGCAACCTGGTCTAGTGGAAGGTGTCCCTGACCATGGCAGGGGGGTTGGAACTAGATGACCTTTAAGGTCCCTTCCAACTCAAACCATTCTATGATTCTGTGATAATACATGGGTCAGATATACTAATATGAATGTACTCTACTTTTGTTTAACCAGATTTCCAACTACAATCTAGTACGGAAAACCTACATTTTATCATGAAATAAAAATATATCCATGGCAGGGGAGACTAGAATGATTCACTGGGAATCAAGGAATGGGCTGTTGGCTCTATGAAGTTTTGGGAGCATGCTGTGCATCTGTAAGATATGTAGAGGACAATCTGGCTTCACTTGGTTCATTTAACTCCAGACTTGCAAATAATATTGGAATAATCTTACCAGACAAGTTAACCTAGTACATCATGTTTATCTTAATTTGAATGATTCTGTGGCAAACAAAAGCAATTTGCATTTCTTCTTTCTTTCCTAAAAGGTACTGAATTATTTTACCAGTTTGGCTACAGAACACATGTTCGATTAACTTTATGAATGCTCATTCCTAAAATTTACACAGTAAATTACACTCACAACAAGTTGTTTCAAATTATAGTATCCATTTAAAGTTGAAGGCAGTAACTTTCAACAATTATCTACTATAATACATGAATAATAGATGAAATCTATCATGTAAACAAAGGTAACTACGTTTCAGGAAGGTTGATTTTCTTCTATAGCCTTACCTGTTAATTATTCCATCAATAATGAGTTATTAATCAGACATTGCATTTGTTTTTCTGTTATGGTGCCCTACAGTGGCCATTAAAAACTTTCAAATGCTCTAAATGACTATATGTATATTCTGGAATGCTATTCCAGCAATTGTAATACATCAGGTACTTTCCATTGTGAATACAGAGGAATACAAAGAAATGCTGCAGATTAAATGCTGCATTTCAAAGCCTGAAAAATGTGTTATTAGAAATACAAACTCTTCTTGAATCTGACCAACAAGAATCTCAGACTAATATTTTAGGCAAATCTGAGCTGACATGTCAAAATGATAGAAGTTTCATTATTGAGCTGGAACTTAAAAGTTATGACCCACAAAAGCTGAAGCCCAGGAAAACCTCTAAGATTTTCTCCCCACCAGTTTTGTCTCTAGCTCTTCCTTAACTGTCAACTGCTTGGACTCACAATTAACAACTCTGTGTTGTTAGAAATCAGAATTCGCAACCTAGATTGGAAGCGTAAAAACTTTGGAAAAGATGGGATACCCTGCATTATCAGGACACACACCCTGCCACTGACAAAATTACTACATAATCCTGTTTATTAACGAGTCATTTAGATCAGTTTCTGCTCAACAGCATCTGTGACAGTGTTAAAGATTTTGTCATTGTTATTCCCAATTGTAAGAATATAACCCTCATATACTTAGTAGTTTAACATGCCCAAATTAATGCACATTGACTGTAATAGTTGCATTGAATTTTAATTAGTGTATTCAAGTCTGTGTTCGTCCCAAAGCTATGAGTGCTGGCCAAGAGTTAAGAGCAAGGATTCCACTTCCTCCTATGTCAAAAGCTATAATAAAAGGAAATGGAACAACATCAATCTACTTTTCCTGACAGAGATTGTTAAGAGACTGGGAAATGCAGCAACATAGTCTTGCTTCAGTTTCAGGATTATAATCTTGTTGGAGAAATGAACTGCTAGGAAGAGCTTTTTACCTCTAGACTGGTGACTCCAACACAGCCAAGGTCAACAGAGCTGAAAGTCGTGACTGATCAAGTGAGCATTTCTCTGACAAAAGCCTCAGCTGATACAGCTTTTGTGGAGAAAGCTATCTGCAGAAAATTACTTGCACTTTCCACCCCCAAACCTTACCATCATTGGAAAAGGCAGTGGAAGAACTATCTGAGAACTTGGACAGCCATTCTCTTAATGGGTGATCTCTAATGTCTTTGATGGTGCTTTTATGACACAAACTAACATAACAATCCAGAGGAAATTATACCTCTGCTGCTTATGATGTACTTCTTTACCTTCTAATCTAGTACATTTTGTCAATAAAGCATTCACAAGACAATTTCAGATCTTTTAGTCAAATTATTAGTGCAGTCTGCACACTCCTCTGAGGCGCATAGAAAAGGAACCACACTTACAGAAATGTTTTTCACACACTGGCATCAATGGAAAAGTCATTCCTACCCCCCCTGTCCCAGCATGTTTGCAAAAACACTTCAACATCTTCCTTCAAGCCCTTCCCTCATTTCTGCAACAACAGTCTTGACTGTGTAAAAACTGCTGGTGATCTGTAATGGCTCTACATGGCTCATAGTGACCAGATCTAACTGGGAATTCTGTTATTTTCTTCTCAGTTATGCACTGTAGTTTCCATCAACTTATTCTAAGATTGTAAAGACTCTACTTGTACAAATTTAGGATAAGTGGGATTACACAATGTAAATGGTACAAGAATGTAAATAATAATTATAATACCATGGCACAGTTCAGAGCCAGACTGAAGTTAATGAACATGATTTCTAGTCATTTGGGACTCTTAGAGTGCAATTCATCTGATCTCTGCTAGTCATCTACATAAGGATGAGATGCACTCCAGACAAGTACATTTGGTCAGATAAATCCTTGCTGACATGGTTTTCTATTTGCTTAAATAGTTTTAACAGAGACAAGATATTATAAGTCCTTTCACATTTCTCAAACCCTGGTATGCAAGACTCATGCATCAGGTCTCACAAAGACGATGGGCCTCCAGCGGTGTCATGAACTGTTTCGTGTGATAGGCATACGCAGATATGCCATAGCATGTTCTCCAAGGCAGGGTATTCTGGCTACGTGATAGGTGAAAGTGCTTGATGCAAGGCTGCTTATAGGAAATATGCCCATTGACTGTTATACCCTTCTGGACAATTTGCTCCTGCTTTCCTCCTGTTCCAGAAGCGTGACCAAGCCGTTGTGGTCATGTCAGGTCCTGGAACAGGAGAGAAGCACTATTTCTGCACTGTATAGCTGTTTCAGGATAGAAGAAACTATTCACCCAGGTTAATAAAGCAAATTTCATACCCATTACCTGGGACTTGGCTAGTCTGCAATAGTGTTTATTGATTCTGTCACTGTGAGCGCACTGCTCCCCTGCACTTTGCATCACAACACTCTCAGAAAAATTTGCCTGTAGCCATGACTCCCAGCCAAAGAATAGAGGGTTGCACAAGGAAGCCTTTCCTTGTCTTGGCCACCTTAACAGCTCCTTGGGGCTGTCTGCAACTGACACAAGCTAAAACAAACCATCTGAGCTGTGCCAGGGCCTCCTTGTTTGCACCTGAAGGTCTGCCCCTGTACTGTGTCCGGAACACCAGTCATGGCATGGCTTTGTACATGTGGCTTACGTACAGAGCTTGGCATCTTCCCCCTTAATTGTCAGCTTCTTATCTCAAAAACAAAATAAGCTTTAATCAAATAGTGGGTAGGTAAAAATGTCCAAAGATTGCCTCAAAAGTTGAAGAATATTCCTTTCCCTACATAAGATTTCTATAGTTAGTCCCCTTTATAGCCTAAATAGCTGTTTTTAGTTTGTATTGTAAAGATGATATAAACAGTCTGACTAACACTTACTATTCCATGTTTGCCATTTCTCCTGAATACTCCTAAAGAAAGCAAGTATCACTTTTTCAACATCTATCAAAAGGCTGTATCTTCCTGCCTTTTTTTTTCTTGTACTGCTAACATGCATCTAATTTGTGATTTTGTTTCTAAGTGTTCCATACAGTTTCTCTTTATATTAAAAAAGAACCTCTTCAAGTTTCCAAAAGTGGTCATAGCATTGGTAACCCAATCATGAACCCACCTGGGCAAAAAGCCGTCAAGCCATTTTTCCTCCTCAAAACACCAACATGTCTGAATTGTTTAAAAACTACGATAAAATTAGTAACACTGATATTTTATTTCCAGTACTTGCATTCTAGTATTTGAATTTTTCTACTATTCCTTTTCACTAACTCTTATCCATAGCCAAAAAAGACAGAACATATTTTTTTTTGTTTCATAAATAATGAAAAAAGAAGTTCCCTAATATTCATTTTGCTTTGTGAACAGGAACAATAAGTAAACCACACATTAGTTCAAGGCTGAGGTTAGAATCCTGAGGATACAGAGTACTGTTGTCACTTTACTATTTGTAGTTTGTATTTTTTTACCATAAACAGTATATCTCTGATCTCTCAGTTTTATAGCCCCATCCATAACCTCAGAATAATATTTTCCAGACACACAGAACAGCCTATACAATGTGGTTATCATCAATTTTATTTTAGATTGAGGAAAACCAAAACAAAACAAATATGTATTTTATAAAATGTTACAAATAGTATCTCTCCTGTCTGTGATGAAAGAAAGTAAAGGTGTAGAACACAGAAGAGAATGACATAACACTGACGAAGACAATTCTTCACACTTACTGTAATCTAGCATATTTGTTCCTATATTATTTATTCTTACTCTTGTGAAGACTTTAGCATTCTTTTCACATATTATCTTACATCTCACACCACTTTTGTAAAGCAGGATAACATAGAGCTGATTTCAAATTTTGTATTAAATCCACCATTGAGAAGTAAAACACAGCCCTTTAGAAACAACACATTTTAAGCATAGCTGTCCCTTATCATAGGGACTGATATGGAAGAAAATTAACTTCAAAAATTGAATGCTATATATAGGATTCATTTTTATGCCTGCCTTTCTGTTGGCAAGTTGTGGTCATAACAGGCTTAAGAACTCCAGCAGGATATATTTTTTTCCTTTCTAAGCCTTTGGAGCACTATCTATTTGTAGGTATCATATATTACCTCTGTGTGGGGCCTGCAGATGAAATCTATTCCAGGAGTAGTCCTTGTTGGTAGATTTCCAGAAAGCCATCTGTTCCCAATGGGGCATCTTGTCCTCCTTCCCTAGCAATTAGAAGGCAGCAGATGAAGATGCAAGGCATAAAAAGGGAGAAGGACATGAAAGAATAGAAAATTATATAAGAAAATCTTGTTTGTTTGAAGAAATGCGATAGTAAACTGTTAAAAACACAGAGGCTGTAACTACCTGAACAAAAGGATTTTTTTGCAAACTCTCTGTTATAAAACACAGTTCCTGTAACACACACTCGCCACCAGTCATCACTGTTTGCTTAAGTTGCTCACTGCCATAAGTTTCTGATGAATCAAAATGGAAAAAATAGACATGCGTATTGTACTTTATGGAGAAAACAATGGCTGTTACACAAGTGTTTCCTCATGAAGGAAAGACATTTGGATTTATCACCAGAAAAACATATTTCATTTTGGAGTTTTAGGCCTTTTGACTCCCTGATTCTGATATAATTATGCTTTATCTGAAAAACGAGGGAATTAATCATACTAACATACATATGATTCCAATCAGTAGGCTGAAATAGGTCACTGTGAATTAATATATATTATTAATAGTCTTAAAATGTAATTTAAGATACAAAAGTACCAATTGTTTGTGAATATGTAAGAACACAAAGGGAGAAATTGTCAAACTATTTTTCCATCTAAAAGATATGGATTTGATCTAATCTGGATCACTTGGGCTCCCTCTACACCTAGCAGGCAGAAATCAACATGTCCAGAAAGTTTCAACCCTATTATGTTTGATGTTTTCCTCAGCAGGAACAAATGCTTTCTAGAAGTGTCTACAGCTCAAGGAGCCAAGATAACTAGCTGAGATTATACAACTTGCATTTAGACAGCTATCATCAGATAAGTTGAATATTAACCCAATTGATTAAAAAACTAATTTTAACATTTAATTTTATTGATTCTTTTGATCTTTCTGAAAATTAAATTTAAAATGTAAAGGAAAGTCTTAAAGAAAAAAATCTGGTTATTTTAAATTTACACATAGTCTTATCTCTGTCTGTGATACAGAAAGGAGTGATTCTGAGGAAAAATTACATTCAATCACCTCTGTGTAGAGTTTGTTCATTCTTGATTGTTTTACCCAGGGAACCTGACAATGTCTGTGTTTTTAATATGATGGATTTTCTGGTATTCTTAAATGGCAAAGTTAGGCTGACTTGTAGAGGAGATGAGACCCCTTTATTTATCCTTGTGAATACATTTGCCATAACTAGTTGTAGGAATTACCATCACCATGGTTCAGTTAAAACTAGTAATTTTGAAAGTGGGACATGCAACACAAAGGACATGGTGACTTCAATGTATATCAATTCTGCTAAACTCTGATGGAAATGTATGCTGCATCTGCATTAAAGAGATGGATGAATTAATTATTATCAATATTATAGTGGCTACTGTAAAGTGATCTATTTTTTTTTCTTCTGAAGTAAAAAAAAACTTTCTTCATTTATCAGAGAAATAAGCTGGAATTGTACCCAGCACCAGGAAATTAATATGTATATGCAACTTTATCTGTATATATGTTTAAGAGAGAAAAACTGAAAATCAGAGAATAAGCTTTCACTGTAGGATTGCAATGTCTGTCTTAATGCTTTGTTAATGTCATGAGTTTTAGCGTAAAACTTCCCAAATACTTAACTTCCGAAAGTAGTAGTAGTAGTAGTAGTAGTAGTAATAATAATAATAATAATAATAATAATAATTCTATCAAGATATTTAAACATGGATGTCACATAGTTCATCAGCTGGCGGGTTGTCATTTTGCATGTGGGCCAGCCGGTGGAGAGCACTCCTCTTCAGTGAGTTTGAAAGATGTCTGCTCACAGCAGAGGAATGCAGAAGCACAGGAATCCAAGGTTTCTGTGTAGTCCCATTGCCCCAGTGACTCTTCATTTCCTTCAAACTTCATTTACACCAGTCCCAAGCTACTTATCTTCTCTCCTTCTCATAATTCCAGTCACATACTCCCTAGCACTTCTTATAAGTCCTGTTTTTTCCCCTCTGATGAGTCTCTCTATCTCTTAGTGCCACACTCGTCACTCACCTTCAGATTCATGGTCCGTTTTGGCCCTCCCACTCCATTTCCACACCACCGAGGCTGTTCCAGAGCTTTTCTTCTCCTCCAAATGCCTTTCACATCCTGCCCCTTGCAGCCAGCCTGCTTCTCCCTTCAACAGTCCAAGCTGCTTCGAATTTCCAAAGATGAATTTATTTCTGTTGGCCTATCTGTACTGTGTGTTTGGGACACAGGAGGACAGTCTGGGAGGTGGGCAACAGGCATCATCCCATTGACCAAGCAAGGACAAAAATTTTCATGATGAGCAAAAGCATACTAGTTCATCAGAATATTGACTGGAAGAGAAAAGAAAATGTTGATACTACTAGGAACTGCGGTCTGATAGTCAACAGTCAATTTAAAGACTCAGTAAGGAAAGTGAAATCTAAAAGAAATGGAAATATTCCCCTATCAATGCAAGGAGACTGGGCAATAAGATGGTGATGTCTGGATAATAAAATAATTATTACAAGGGTTTAAAAACCATTGTGAAATATCATCATTAATTAAACATACTCAAGGACACCGAAAAGTGTAATTTCTTCAAGTAGGACACAAATAAAGTTAGAAGCAGTGGATTGGCATTCTATCTCAATGAAGCAGTATAACTAAAAAAGGATTCACAGACATTCAATTTGGCTCAAAATTGCTTTAAAGGTTCTCTAAAACAGGTTCTTTAGAGGCGGTATTAAGAACCTGCTATAGATTCCAGGATCAGAATCAGATATGGATATAGAAATGTCTTGAAATTGTTACAGTGATTAATACTACTGGGAATTGTGTCATTATGGGAAAACTTCCCAGTTATAAAATGAGTAACAAATGAGTAATTTCTCATCAATTCAACTAATTAAAAAACTTGAGTAACTAATCTTGGTAGAACTCAGTTATTCCTGGATGTGTTAGTAGATAGTTTTACATCTTACTATTTTCATGACTGTATAGGGAATGAATCTATTTTTGAATCTGCTTTGGTAAACCAAGGTTGTTATAGAAGACCTGGCCATAGAAAATAACCTGAATTAAGTGACATCAAGATTATTCCAATTAAATTACATTGAGGAAAAAATAGAAAATTGATCTGGGAGGACAAATATGGGAAATTAAGAGACCTAACTAGTAAAGTCAACAGATGTGCAGAAATTAGGAACTTAAATGTGAAACTGACTGAATTTTTTCCAGTCAGATTTGTCTAAGCTATCAGGAATTTTTAAGGATAGGAGGAATTTTAAATAAGATTAAAAACCAATAGGGAAGGCTCCATTTATAATTGAATGCATAATCACATAAGAAGTATTTAGGAATAATAAGACTGTATAAGGAGTGGAAAAATCATGAAAGCTACATCTTGGAGAACAGGAAATTTAAGAATAAAGTTTAAAACTTTTGCCAGAAGTGTAATTCACCTTGTCATTGCAAAGGAAATTAAAACAAATAATTTAAAGCTTCTCTGCCATATGAATAGAAAAAAGAAATAAACTTTCTATGAAGTGGGGAAAGTAATGAGGTTCAAATGAAAATATAGGTGGGGTTTTTTCTCAGTTTTTAGACCAAGGTGATTGATTGATATAAAGCTATGGAAATGGAGATGATCAGACTACATGGATTGTCTTGCTTGTAGCAGGGTGGATACTCCCGGTACAGATAAGGAAGCTACTGTACACTTGCATAAGGCACTGGTATGATTTCATCCAGAAAGCACTAATCTCTCCTGTTTGATAGGGAGCAAGAGCAGAAGATGATGACTGGGGAGGCAGAAAACCTGTTTTAAAGAAGACAGTAAAGACCTTGAATTTATTTTCAAAAATAAGGGAAGACTGAGAGTGTCAAAGGGACACAGGGAATCCCAAGTCTTCTCCTATCTTTACTTAGCACTAGCACTAGCTGTTTTCCTTCTTTCTTGCTCTCTTCAACCCAAGGTTCTTCCATACATGTCTATACAAAGGGAGTTTAAGAACAAGGATGGGGGAGGGCTGATGTGTGTCTGTGCCCAGGATATGGCATCATCTAGTGGCTGATGCACAAACCTGGAATGTAGGCTCTGTCCTTCTCAAGACTGCAGGATGCCCCATACTCCATTTGCCTGCACTCCAAGTGAGTAATTTGTCAACTAGTCTATGTGAAAGGTACCATCAAACTGGATTGTGACAGGTCTGTAGGTGTGACATAGGTATACCCAACTGGGACATGCTTTTCTGGCCATGATAATATGGCCAAAGTTAAGCAGCCAAGGAACTTTCTTGGTAAATCAGAATAATTCTTTAGCATTAGGTGGAAAGTTAAAAACACAACCGCTCTTTGAGACTTCTGTTTTAAACATAGGATTTAAGTAGGCTGGATCTCACTCCTGTATAGTTGAAAAGCTTCAGAAAGATTTTTGTAGAGGGAAGTCAATGAACATATGAAGCAGCTGACACAGTATGCTTGAAATTCCTAAAAGGTTTTGACATGGACCATCACTGAAGACTCAAAGAAATTTAAGCTGTCATGGGATCAGAGGAAAGGTCTTCTTGCAGAATTACTAACTGGTTAATAACTATGAAACAAAAGGTAGAAATAAATGGAGGAAGATTATCAAGCGAGTCTTCCAGGATCTCTGCTAGGATATGTACTGTTAAACACATTCATAAATGATCTGAAAATGATGTTGAATAATGAAGTCATAAAGTTTCCTTATGAAACAAAATTATTCAGGCTAGTCAAAGCTAAACCTGACTGTGAAGAGTTGCAGTAGTCACTCATGATGCTGAGTGGCTGAACAATAAAAAAGCATATGAAATTAATTGTAAATAAAGACAAAGTAAGGCACACAGCACCTCTCCCATGACAGTTAGTTATACATACAGAATACTGGAATCTAAGGTAACTATTGCTATGCAGGAAAGAGACCTTAATAAGAGCATATGTAGATGGTTCCCTGAAAACTTCTGCTCAGTAGCTCGTGACCAAAAAAATGTTAGGATTATTAAGAAAAGACTAAGAACAAGACAGAAACTGGATAAATATCCTTTTCATGGTGATAGTAATAGTTATAGTAGGGTTTATAGTAATCTGTTTGTAGTCCAATGTGTAGTTACAGTGATCCCATCTGTATGATGACAAAGTGGGCTGAACTTACTTTGGCATCTATGTAAGGAAAAACTAGAACCAATCAACTTTGAAAAGAAATGCTTGAAAATGGGGTGTATCCCACTGTCTATCTGTCTATAGATTGAGGTCTATCTACTGTTTATAGATTGGGGGTCTCTCTACTTGACTGGGATCTATCAAATAATCAAAAAAGTTACGGAAAGCTTTCTTCGGAATGACTGTCCACTGTTATTTTTAAGAGAAGAACTAGGGGTGACCAGGATCTTTAAAACAAACAAAAGAAGTACTTTTCCTTACAGTGCATAATTACTTTGTGGAATTCATTGCCACAGGATGTTGTGGAAGCTAAAATTATCACTGGATTCACAAAGGACTCAACAGATTCATAGCAGAGGGGCTATTAATCACAGTGGTCTGCATGCTGCTTCCAACTCAAACTTAAAATGCTGGTTGCCAGAAACTGAGAAATATTTGAGAAACAGGATCAGTCTATACTTGTGCCTTATATTCTCTCTCTACACACCCTCCCTCTGTGCACCTTTTGTTCATCTTGACAGAAGAAGATATTTTCCATATCTTTTTCTTTGGACCAGTGTGAATATTTCCAGGCTTTTATAGTTTGGTAGGTTAAACAGTGTGAAGAAAGAAGAGGAACAAAACCAAGGGTTAGCTGATTCTGCAAGAACTGAGCAGGACTGGTCACAAAGTATGTTTAGACAGGATAACAGGAGAAAACTGAAGAGTGAGTAGATGGATGAGGTTCTAGGGTGCCTTTCAGAGTGGAATAGTGGAAGAAAATTTTTAAACTTGACTTGAAATGAAGAAGTAAAGTATTTATGAATAGTCTGTAAGCAACATGTTTGCCTGCGATGGTGGACATTCACCACAAGATTTCTTCTAGTCCTGTGTCCTAAACAGAAACCTGAACCTTTTGAGGCAGCCCATCACTAATTGAAATATAGAGCTCTATGCACGAAGCTGAGTTCAGTTGTTCTAAGTTCCACCTTTGAAGTTGCATTAACGTTTAATGGTTAAAAGAAAGCTAATAAAACTGGAGGGAAGCTGAGATGGCTAAGTCATAACTATTTTTATGATGCATTATTACCTCAAAACAGAGGAAGGGTGTTTATGGTGCATAAGGGTTTCTCTTATTCTTTGCATGTGTTCTGGGGCTATCAAAACCAGTTCAAATTATGGGGAAAAATTTTGTCATTGGCCATGTCTTAGCAACAATAGGGTGATACTAGTACCACTAAGAGCAAATTTGTCCCATCTTGTGTTTCATCATCACATTTATTCTTAAATTTTTTATGGCTAAATATGTGTGGTAAGCTCCTAACTCATAATGCAAGCCTAAAGACTAAAGCTTTTAAGCCTGAAGTACGTATGAAGTCAGTATGACTCCATTTTCTTAATTCATAGCTTATAAGAATACCAAGTTATCTTAAGTGATCAGAAAAATAAAAAAGTCAGGAAACAGCCTGGTAACCCTTTTCCAGTCTCTTCTGTGATGGTTAGGGAGTTCATAGCGAAATGTCAGTGCTGCAGGAGAAGCAGATTGCTGTGGCCTGGCGCACATTCAGCTGAGTTTACAATGTGTCAGGATGTTCAACTGTGTGAGAAAAGAGCAGGAGTGATTCAATATGATCGTATGGTATTTTGTCCTGGTGTGTTTTTCTAATACGCATATACACACACCCTGGAGGAGGCAAAGGAACTGTGAAGTAGATACAACATCTGAGCCATTGCATTTCAGCCAGAGGACAACGTGCACTGTGAGTCATTCTGCACAGAACTGATGGGCTGGATATTGTGCCCGAGATAGGTGAGTGATGTCAAAACTGTTACACTTTCCATTTTTAAAGGAAGGAATAGGCTAACATCACCGCTTTATGTGTGTATGCCACAGACATAACAATTTGCCTTAGATCCCTTTAAAAAAGTTAGCGATTAGAGCTTTTTTGACATTTTAAACTGATGTCAGTTAAACACAGTGAATTATTTTGGTCATGGTCTAATTTTTAGAGAAATTTTTGGTGACAAATTCTGTTTAAAAAAACCAAACCAACCCAAAATTTACATCCTGTCTATTCTGTCCAGATATGGAATATCTGACATTGTCATAAACCTGTGAGTCTCACGTGTAGAGTAACAGTAATTGCAAGGAACTAATGCATTGGTATGAAACACAAGTATGAGACTACCTTATTTATCTAAAATGACTTCAGAAGACCACAGAATATTGAATATAAGAGTTTCACAATGGTTTCTCAAATTGTATTATTAATTAATACAGAGACTGTCTTGGGAAACTCCCATTTTTACCTTACTGTGGTAACCTTAACAGTGACTTAAATGAAACTGTAAGAACAAGAAAAAAACCCACTGTTTATTTAGATGCCAAAAAAACAGATCCCATAATAGTTAATAATGCTGTTTCCTAATTTCATCTCTTCGCCCATCTGCTTTCTTCCTCTCTTCCTCTTCTCTTGTTTCTCTGCCTCTCAGTTTCCTTCCTCAGTTTCCCTCAAAACATCCTATTTCCTGCTCCTCTTTTGCATGTATGCATGTTTCCCTGTTACATGGTTCCCAATGCTGAGATCCTCCATCCTCTGGAAATGTCCTGCCTGTCTGCCTCATCACTGGCACCCGGTCGCTGTGGACATTTCCCTTCAACAGCTGTGCAGGAGGTTTCTGTGTATCTGCTGTGCCCGTCTCATCAGGGTGACTTCAGTTTCTGCCCCTTTCTCTTTGGTAGAGTTGTACTTCCTCCCCAACAAACTCCTCCTGGGAAACATAGCTTATTTCTTCCTCTCTAAGAAATTAAATGCACTGTGCTACTTGCCTCAGTTTACATTATGATATACAATATTTATATTGCTATTAGTCCAGCTTACAGTGTCCCCCTTCTGTGTAGCTGTGTAGCTGCTGCAAGCAATGAAAACCAAGAATAATTTCATGATGGAGAGGCACAGCATTATTAAAAACTCATTCATAGCCATATCACTGATCCATGCAAGACAGTATTTTTCTGTGGTTGCTTCTTCATTGTTGCCATAGGCAAAACCACCCAATTATTTCTTCCCCAAAAACATATTCTCCAGTTTATTCAAAAGTATATTCGCCAAGTTGACATGATACTACCAAACACAGGAAAACATTATTCCTCCAGCTCACTGCTGTCTACCTAAATAGGTTAACTTTTTATATCTTACTTTCTTGTGGATTGGGCCTTCTTTTCTGACAACCCTGAAAATGAGAGGTCTTTTTCTCTTATTTTGGCCCTCTGAAGCGAAAGTCAATCTTAGATAAGATAGTAATTGTATATTTTTTAAATATTTCCATCACATTTTCATTGTGAGTAACAACTCGGTCTTGAGGAAAATGGAAATTTTTAAAGACTGAAAATTTATTTTTCCAGTTAAAACAATCAAGGGTTTTTTGAAATTCTTTAGAATTATAACATAAAACCACAGCATGGCAGGTTTACACAAGAATGTCAAAATCATTACTTTTCCATTTAATTATGGCTAATATTCTATGCATAACTCTGTGTGTTTGTCATTGTTTTCATTTTTTAACCACAGCCATTTCTTTACACACTGTTCATCTGTTTCACCTTGTTTTCAAACACCTTGAATGCAGCTACCCAAATCATCCCTCTCTCAGCTAAGTTTCTTAACTTAATGCCAAAAGACCGATAGAAAAAATGAGAAACAAGAAACTAATACAGCAAAAAAGTAATAGAGACCTCTCAAGCAGCCTGCAGTCTAACTCCACATCACTTCGTCCATTTACTCTGGTCCCCAAATACATCCGGTCACAACTGCCTCCAGCAGCTCAGGTTTCCATGAATTTTTCACAGGGAATGTGGCTGGCTTCAGAGGGCCAGCCCTGCACTTATTCTCCAATGTTCCTGCAATGCATGAACTTGCTTCTGCCACTATTGTTACCTTCCAGTTCTTCTCTGAAAGTATTGGATATCACCTAAACTGAAGGCTAGCAGTATCAGAGGATTTGTCAGCTAATTTCAGATTTTGAACTGTACTGACTTACAGGTGTATTCATACAGTCTAGCTACAGTCTTAACAGGGAAAAAAATGCCACTGCAAAATTCAGACCAAATACCTGATGGATTGAGATGACTATTTCTTGCTATTGACTAAGAAAGGAGCATAAACCTACTCAAGTTAGGTAGGAAAAGTCCAGGTCTTGGATTGCAAGTGATAAATATACTTTGGAGCCTTGTGGAGAAGACATCTCTTCTTTGCTTCTTTTCACTATGATTTATTTCTAATGGTTTCATTATTCTTTCTGGTGGACAGTGCTGACAGATTAAATGTGATTCCTGTTGGTAATTCTCTCCTTTCTCTAGTGGGCGACTGACTAAGCACTATACATCAGCACCAATTACAGGCTCCTTTAGTCTTCCACCACTGATCAAATGTGAAGTTTGAGCTAAAATCTACTAGGCTGGCACACCAACTCGATCCTGCCTAAAATTATTGCTTTGCTAATTGACAGAAGAATTTTTTCATTATTACATTTTACTTTCTTAAGTAAAATCAGGCTAATATTATCCTTGTTTCACAGGCATTGAATTATTTTAGCTTAAATGGAACTAATACTTACTACATAGTTATGTGGTCAGGCAGAACTATGAGTGAGAGCCCTCCCTCCTTGATTTTTATTTTTTTGATAATTACATTAAAAATAACTTTGTATGTGTGTGTTGGGAGTGGGTGGAGGATTTCACAGGTCTGTGAGGGTCCTTTGTTGGCTCTGAGGTTCTTATCTCCACATTTGACCTACAACTGGAAGAGCTAGACATATCTGTATTAAAAATTCTACATCCTTAAGTTTTTAGAATTCTTAGAATCAGAAGAACACCAAAGTCATGGTTGTGCATTTAGAACCAGAGAAGACTATATCACAGTCATTTTCTCTGAGCTTCTGCATAAGACAAACCAAAGAACTCCATTCAATCATTTCTGCATCAAACCCATGTTCAAGCAGCAGCCTAACTTCCACAGAAGTTTTAAAATACTGCTCAGCCATTGTGGGACACAATAAAATTTTAAGTATTGACAATGCTGAATCCGGTATTCATCAATTATTCCATAGCGTTTGTGGGAGTGATGGGGTTGGCAAATCAGATGCAGTATCTCTGGAGCTCCAGAACGTTAACCTCATAATAAACCATCTGCTCTCTGCATGACAAACTGCAATGCAGCACATTGTCGGTATTTACGAATGATAAATAATAATAATAGATCTGTTTCTATAGTGCTTCCAGCGGATAGCAGCTGATCCTGCTTACTGAATCCAGGGAAGGAATGCCAAAAGGAAAACAAATGAATCTAACCAGCTGTGGAGCTATTTTTGAAAAGCTGAGGAATTCAGCTGGTTGCTTTCTATTGCCTTTAAAGGTGGTATAGCAACATCTCAAAGTTATCCATACAGCTTTCATATGAAAAGGGATTTTGATTTGCTTTTTAAATGTTTAAGGGAACCACGGGACCCCAGTGGCTCACAGAATACTTGTGCATGTGAACAAGGCACATAAACACTGCTCTGTGTCTACTGTCTGAAATCCAAGGCCCCTCTGTCCCTCACTTCTTGCGCTGAAGGAAATATAGCGTCAGAGTGCCTGCCCAAATGTCACAGCTCCAAGGCCCACTGCTGCCTGCACGCGTACCCTGCGATGAATACCGCATCAGAGCTCCAAGGCTGTTTTGTGCCTCAGCTCTTATATGGATGTGAATGCAGCATCACAGGTCCAAGGCCTCTTTCTGCCAAAACTCTTACACTGCAGTTCAAAAGCAGTTACAAGGTCCTTGCTTCTGCCAGGGCCATTTAAATGAGGATGACTGAAACTTAGGATGGGTGCGATTTTGAGTGTCTTGCTGAAATATGCTGTAAAACCAGTCTGCAGGAAAAGGAGAAATGCCATAAAAACTCTTTTGCTGTATAAGTGAGACTTGGCAGGTCTTCCTCAGCTCCCCTAGCAGCCTTTTTTTGCCCTTTTTCCTCTGGCAATGAGCCTTAAAAAGACCTCAAAGACGTTTATATGCTGACCAAAGAAACTCTTTCTATAAACAAGCAAAGAAGGGTTTATATTAAATGTATGTTGTTTACCATTGCCATTGTTGCAGTATATTAAGATAACAGGCAAGACGAAACATTGACAGCTCCTAAAGCCACTGAATAAACCTAAGCTTGCACGTAGCCTGCTGCCTGGGGCTCCTCAAAGCTACTGCCTTGGGTTTCCTCCTGCCTATGCTTGTTGATTTCTATCAAAATGAGTTAGAAAGCAACTCATCATGCCTATATAATTCCATGCACACTTCCTCTCACCTCCAAACGGGAAGGTCAGTTTCTGGACAAACTTTGTTTCTACAGCTTTGAAAGAGTCTGTTGTGTTTCATTTTGTTTCGAGTGGTGTAATTATCAGTAATTATTGGGAAATGAGCAGGAGTCAGAGGCAATTCCAAAGCCACCCAGAATAAACTGTGCATTGTTGCAGGGTTGTAGCATGGCTGTTTTACAGAATTAACATTCTGAAATAGTTGGAAGTGACAGTTTCCTTTTCAGGGAGGGAAGAGGGCAAAGAGCTGTGCCACTGCTTTAAGGTTAATCTTTACATTCAGGGAGAAGTCTGAGCTGAAGAACACAGGGACATGGAACAGATCCCTGTGTAGCCCATATTTCCTTTTAAGTGAATCTTCTTGGGTAGGTACTGTGTCCAGAGAAAAACTTCAAATGTCAGAACAGGTGAAAAGCTTCTTATAAGGCATGTAGAAGGCCTTATCAGTGAGATTTCCATTAGAGAACACAGAATTAGAAGAAAAATTACAAATAATTATATTATTCAGTTTTAAATGACAGAGTTTGAAAAATGAGGTTCTTAGAATAACTAAGTTAGTCCCATTTTTAAATAGTCCTAATGTCCTTTTTTTCCCAAGTAAATTAATAAATAAATGTCATGTTGCATGAGTTCAATCAACTGTGAGATAATGAGGACTGTAAAGCAGAGAACTTGATGGGTCACGGATTGCTAATGGACTACAGATTCTTGTAGGTCACTGGTTCATTGCCAGGCTGTGTTTAAAGGTTTGTTGTTTTGTTTTTTTTTCTACCCCTAAACCACTGCTTAATTGCAAAACAAATGCGGCTTCATGATCTGAATACAGACAATATTATTTTTCCACTGTTTCCCCAAGCCTGACTCTGGGTACTGAGACCTGACTGAATAATTTAATTCCATGATGGCAGATGCAAATGAGGCAGGACAGATATTTAGATCTGGTGTCAGAGTGTGACCATGGAGAAGATGGCTACATTACTGTTACTGGAGTGACAGAATGAACTTCTGATTTCCAAACGCAAGGCTTGTACCTCCCATCTGCTCTTACAAAAGCACACAGATTACAGAGAACAGAAAGACGCAACTGTGCAAAATACAGTAATATATACCCAGATGTGCAAAGACTCCATGAATGCCACAGGCTGCAGGAAGCAGCTACAGAGCAGCACAGCAGTGGCTTGTGGACCAGATGCCCAGGCTGGGATGAAGAGAGAGCAGAAGGGCAGAGGTGAGGAACAAATGAAAAGGAGGAAGCTGTTCTGCATTAATCTATAGCAATATCAACTGTACAGACTGCTCAAAACCGCCTACAGCAGGCTCTTAGATACAGCGGTGTTCCTGGGGTTTGGTGCACAAGTAAAGATGCAGAAAGGTTTAAAATCCCACTGAGTCTGGAGCTGATTTTGCTGTTCTCACACTGTTAGGTATGCATAAAACCAGCTGCCTGGCCTACACTAATCCCAATTGTAGTCAAGTTTGTTTCCTGATATAATCACATAGATCTGAATTAAAGTCTATTTCCCTTAAGAAGCTCATGCATTTAAATTCAAAGCGTATTTGGTCATACTCACGGCTGCTCCAGTGTTCTGTGGATAAACAGAAGATCCATAACTGAAAAAGAGTCCATTAGAAGTGCAGAGAGGAAACAAAGGGTGTGAATTTGGTCATTATGAAGGTGAATGATTAATAGCATGTATTAGTGCCAGACATAACACAGATAGACACTGCGCCAACCATGCAGGTCTCCTAGTATTTAAAAATGATATCTTCCACCCTTTCTATTCCAATCATGAACCATTCTAGCTCTGGAGGCAGTCACCAGTGTTGAATTGTTAGTGGTTTTGTAATAAGAACAAGAAGAGAGAAGAATACCTTAATGAATGTTTGTCCTTGGGATTACAGAGGCAAAAGCCTGTAGAAATAGGACTCCACTGCCATTTGCAGCATTTATTTTTCTCCTTTGAATGGATGCTCGATAGAAGTGCATGACAGTACATCCTGCTGACCCTGTAAATAGCCAGAAAGCAAAAGAACATGTATAAATACCAGTTTTGCTTGTCATGTGTGCCAGCTTCCTTTTAGCAACAGAATTTTGTAATTGGAACTTTAAAATGTATTTATGACTTGAAGTATAGAAAGGTTTCCTTGGGTTTTTTTTCTACTTCACTGTAAAATACATTTTTCATTTCTCAATTGCTCTGCCCTGCTTCCTTCATTCAAAATATAATAACAGTTGCTGAAAGCAGCCAAATCTTGCACTAAAGGTTGAAATTTGCTTCCATAATGTCTTCTGTCCTGCTAAGCAACTGGCTGTGATGCACTTACTTCATGTTTTACTGGGAATGTTCTGTAGAATGATACTTGGCTTTGGCCAAAGATACCATTCCACTTCAGCAATGTTGATTTATTTGGCAACTTTTTCATAAAATGAGCTCATAAAGCAGGAGTTACCTGGCGTGAGCATATGTAAGTTAATTGCATCAATATACTGACAGCATTACTCATATAGTTGCTCCTCAATGACTGTTCTGCTCAAGAGAAATATGGTTATTTCTTTCAGCTGAAACTATGTCAGGATGCTATTTTGAAAAGAAACTCTTGACATTCAGCTTTACTGTTTGTAACATTTGTGTCAATGTTCTTGTCAGAAGTCCCCCTATAAATCTGAGCTGTGAGACCTTGAGCGATTTGTGAGTAGGATAAAATGTAATGTAGAACAAATTCATAACAGTGCAGTCATATCTACTTTTTTAAGCAGTATTTTAAATGCAGATATCCTTCCAGATATACAAGTAAGGGGGATGGAGGAATCCATGACTTTTTCTGAAGAGAACTTTTTGTGCTCTGTTCCAGAAGTGGTTACTCATTTCCTGTTTGACTTTGGGAGGTCACATACACTTTGTTTCCCCATCCAAAAAAAAAAAAAAAAGAAAAAAGAAAAAAGAGAGAGAGAGAGAGAGAAGGAAGATAATACCAAAAGAAGATAATCTTTTCAAAGGGTTACTGTGAATTTATTAATTATGGTCTCCAGTCTATTAAAATGTCTGGACATTAAACACACTTGTAGTTGCAACTAGATGATCACATATCTTTCTTTTTAAAACCAGTATTCATCTTCCAGAAAGATTTTAAAATGAGAAAAATTAGATGATCATGAACCAAATTGGGAGATTTCTGACTGTGGGATATTAAAGTGTGAGTAATCTCTTTTCTCTCTGAGCTTCTCTGAGCTACAATTAGAAACATGTGACTATGTTACCCCTCTCAGTGGCGAAGTCCACTTTCATATACAGTTTTTAGAACTGCATATACCTAGAACAAGTGATAGAATTTGGCTGTGATATTTATTAAACCATTTCCTAAATCTCCATGAACAATGAGAAATACAAATGGAGGAAAGTTTTATTAGTTACAATCCCTTTCCTGAAGCTATTGTCTTCCAGAGTGGTATTATGTGAACAAATTTTTAAATATCTGGCTAGACAGATAGGCAGGTATTAGACTTTAAGTACAAAAGCTTGCCATTCATGGGCCAGAACAATTTTCTCCCGTGTGAATAAGAAAGTAGTGCTTACCCCTTTTGGCAGCAAGATCAGAGGAATGGTGGTCTTCTGTCAAAAGCTTTTCCCTCAGGGCATACTCCTAGGATTGTGATGTAGCAATAATTTTCTAATTGCTACTAACTGCTCCTTAAGGGCTGAATTGTGATGGAAGCCTTTTTTTTTTCTTTAACGTGAATCAGCTGAATCAGAACATTTACTCCTGGTGCGGAGTTTAAGATCAGGATTTCAGATTTAAAGACTTTTTTCCTGGAAACCCTTGGTCTGGAACGCTCATGTTTAAAATGAAAGGAGGCTGCTAAAAGCATTTTCAACACCTTAACATTCTTGTTACAAACTACATGTACAATACATTCTTAGAAATTCATTATGCTTATAACGAACTTTTAGCTTGAAGCAAGTTGTCCCATAATTATCTGTATCAGGGTTTTCTATGTTGTCCTCCAAAGCATCTGTTACTGGATACTGCCCAAGGACATGCTATTAAGGACTGCTGATCTGACTCTGTGTGCAATTCACAGAATTGCCGACAAGTTGGTTAGGAATGGCAACTGGAGGTCTGCTCCAACATCTCTCCCTCCCTCTTACAGCAGAACCAGTCACCATGCTGGGTCAGGTTAGCCCTGGATTTGTCCAGCTGAGTCTTGGAAACCTCTAAAGACAGAGAAACTACCTCTCTGGGTAACCTGTTCCCTTGCTGCCGTACTCTCCAAGTGAAGCAGTTTTTCCTAATGCACACCCTGACCCTCCCAAACTGCAGAGTGTAGCTCTTGTGCATTGTTTTACCAACTGCTACCACCAAGAAAAATTTTGCCTCCACCATATTTGCAGCTCCAGACTGTAGGCTTGTGTTAGATTGCCTTGGCTTCCACTTTTGCCGGACTTAAGGAGCCAAACTTCTTCAAGTTTTGCTCACAGGCCCTCAAACATATTGGTACCTATCTGCTGGACCATGCCATTTCTGAACAGCCTTGTTGAAGGTGCCCCAAAACCCAACACAGCATTACAAGTGCAGCCTCACCACTGCCAGGCAGAGGGGGATACTAACGTTCCTTGACTGACTAGCCACATTCCTCCAGTTGTCGCCAAATAAGCAGTTTGCCTTATGATGAGAGCACATTGTTGGCTGTATTTGGTGTGCCACTTGCCGTAAACCCCCAGCTCATTTTCAGCAAGTCTGGTATTTCTGGCCTGCACTGATGCGGGTGGTTATCCAGTCCCAGGTACAGAACTTTACTTTTCCTTGTTGATTGTCACGATTCATTCCTACGATCTGAACAATTATTTCCTTAATCTCCTTCAGCCTTCTGCACAAACATATGCATTTGTTACTATGGGATTGTCTGTATATACTTTGTAAAATCTTTTGGTGCTGTTAAATTTCTTATGGAGAATTGGTACAAAGAAAGTAAGCGTGGTGTTTCATTCACATTAGACTTAAAGATATATATCAGATCTATATTGTTAAAGTTTTCAGAGAAAGAAAGGCAGAGCTGATCAATTGATTTATTAAAAGGCTCCCATTTTCCCAGGAAAGAGTTACCAGATTATGCTCAGTTGAAACTGAGCTTGACTAAATTTTAGAGGGTCAGCAGAGGGGGAGGTGCTGATCTCCTCTGGTGACCAGTGGCAGCGCACGAGGAAATGGAATGAAGCTGCGTCAGGGGAAGTTCGGATTGGACATTAGGAAAAGGTTCTTCACTGGGAGGGTGGTCAGTCACTGGCACTGGCTCCCCAAATGGCAGGGGTGACTCTCCCATCCCCGAAAGCAGGTACCAGGTAAGGACAGCCCTGGCAGGAGGCACACCAGGGCCATGGAAGCAGTCATGGGTCCTGTGCGCGCCCTGCCAGCAGCTCCAGCGGGCAGCGGGTCCTGCCGGGAAGGTGGAGCAGCACCTGCTCGGTGAGGGTGACAGCAGGCCAAGCGGCCACCGAGAGGCGAGGAGATGGTGAAGCTCAAATCGTAACCACACGACTCTTGAATCTTTAACTTTGCCAGTACAGCGGAGATGGAGAGAGGTGTCAATGGACCTTTCCTCGAGTCAACAGAAATTCAGAGGAGGTGAGAGCAGTGCGGTGCAGCCTGGCCCACTGGGCACGAGAGTGCCTGCTTGCACTTGGAAAGCCACGGTGGGAGAGGCAGAGGCGGCGGCATTGACTCTGCTCACTGCGGCATCCCCCTACGGCCCTTCTCCTCCTGCTTGGTAACCCCAAGAAGACCCTGTTCTGGGAAGAAAGTGCCATGCAGGAATCGATGCCAGAATGACTGCAGCTCCTGAGCAACACGGCCTGTCTTCAGGCCCATTTGTTAGAAAGGGTGCAGATAAAATTACCTTTCAAAGGTAGTAGATTTTAAACCTATTTCTGTTTACAGTGAGACAGTGAGTCATTTTGACTCAAAACTTTAGTTTTGATGGGACTGGTAGGAACGTTGCTAGAAAACCTGATGGCCAAAGTGAGAGTATTTTGGGGCTTCCACCTCCACTTTGTTCTCCTGTGCAAATGATAGTTGTAACTGGCTAAAAGCAATTTATAATTAATCAACACAATTAGAATTAATAACACAATTAACAACTGTGTTGATTTCTAGAATTCATATATCATGTTAAGAGGTAGCTAGCATGCTTTTCATGATCATAAAATGGGAATAGTCATGTTTCATTTTGTAATCTAATGGTTACATCCTCCCTGAAATAAAATGATTACAATATTAAATAAAATGTTCACTTTTTTTCAACATTGGGTTGCATGCTCAGATACAGTATAAAGTAAACCAAACCAAGATCTTTCAGATGTAAAGTTTTCTATTGATAAACCAGGAACATTAAAATAACCACTTAGCAAGTATTGTTGACTTCATTTTACAGTATTTGACACACACATGTAATAACAGTACAGTCATCAAGGCTGAGTTATTCTTTCCATAAACTACGCATTTTAGCAGCTCTGTACTTTTATCATGGCATGGATGTGATGATTACAGCCTTATTTTGAAATGTTTTCTCATCAGGAAGTTTTGGTAGTATTAGAAGAGCTTTTACAGAGGAAAGCATAAAGGACTTGCAATAGCTAGCAAGCATGACATCATTAAAAAGCAATGAATGTTAGGAATATTCCTGTTCTAATCCAGGCCACACATCCTGCTGCCCTGGAAGATAGCCAAGCCCAACATCCTTTTAGGGTTACAGGGCAGGCTGTGGCCTTTCACAGTTTGCTTTAGTAATCTCTGCATGTGGAATATTCACTGGCAGGCATTACAATAAAATCTAAAATTACTCCATCAGAGAGCTGGTGTTCCACCCTTCCTGCATTCTTCCCTGACAGTGAAATTGCCCAAAAAGAGCTCTATTGCATTTCATAGATTTCTGTGAAGGACTGTGTACAGAGAAAGTGTGGGGGGTTTGCATATAGGTTCAACAGCGTGTTCCACTTGAGAAAAAAAATTATTTAGACTGCTTAAAAATACATTGTGTTAATATTCTTATTAGTTCCACTGCATGAACCCATTAGGGCTTAATTCTATAAGCTTTTCTCTGTATTTTTAGTGAATGTTTCAGATGACCAGAGGAAAAATGATCAGACTTTTCCTTTAAACAGCCTGGCTGTCACACCAACTGTACAGAGTATAGCTCCCAGTGCCCAGGCACTCTGCCACGCTAAATCCCTTTACACCATGCCTTTGGGGAAAAAGGGAACTGAAAGCTGCAGCAAAATGAACAGCTAGACTCCCAGAGCAATGGTGTTACTTAGCTGACAAAAAATGAGGAGCATAACTGATTTCAGGATGCTACTTTTTTATTCCTAGTTAATGTCCTCAGCAGCATTCATAGGAGTTACTCATACTGCCAGCACCTAATTTACATGATGAAGTAAGATCAGAGTGGGGACACGTAGTCTGTAATTCATATGAGAATTTTAGGTGCCCAAAGAGTAGCTTAGGGAAAATATATTTCTCTGAACAACTATTGGAGAGAGACACATGTCTCTGCAGCCTTCACAATGAGGTATTTTCTCCCTAGATATGGATAGTAGTTACTGTTTGGCTTTCTCTATTGACTCATGAAGAATGTATGCATCTACTTTAAAAGTATTCACTAGGGGCCTAAAATTCAGGTGTATTACAGATGCTCCAGCCAGGTGACTTGATAGTACCCTTTTCTTCCTAAAACACCAGTGAACTGAAATAGCTTCCTTCAGAAAGTAGCCAAATCTGACTTGTGTTCTGAATCCTCCAATAATATATATCACGGTCCACTGAAAAATGTGGGAATTCGAGAGAATGAGGCTCCAGTCTTCTGGAGTAATTTACAACACACATGTTTTGGGAAGGCCCAGATTAAGAAGTTCTTAACCTTCATGCCATTCTCCTGCACCAGCTGAACCAACATTTACTACTTTGATTTATAAGGTTATGCAGCAATTGAACAGGTGAAATTATCCAGGTTAAATATAACTACTCCCCCTTTTTTAAGACATTGCCCTGTGATCTGTTTTACACCATGGTTTCACAAAGTGTTGGGTCACCACAGCTCAGGAGATGATGAAGTGCAGCACAGCTTTTTAAACTGTCTTTGCCTCCAAAACTAGAATGTCCTGAAATTACACCCAGAAGCACATAAATTAGGTGTCTAAAATAAGACAGCCTAATGAAATCCCTTAGTCACTATACCTCCATTTGGTTCTACAGAGTAATTAGTAATTACACTTAGACCAAAATATGTTACAGGATGTCAGACAGAAAAGCAACATTTCACACTCAGAATTCTTTAGTAAGTGTTCAGTTGTAAAGCCCAATACGAAAAAGTACGTTTGGAAAAACTGTACAGCTTTTTTACATCAAAATCAGTCCCCATAAACTGAACGATTGTCTGGCAGAAAAGAAGTTATTCATAGGTAGTCGTACTGAGAAAGACAGCAGGAACTGAAATCTCCCTAGGTGATTTATAATAAATAGCAGCACTTACCAGTCAGGACAATCCCAGAGAGACAAGGTGAGGGAAACGCAGACACTCTGAAATGTATTGTTACACTGGTAATCACATCAGTCCTTTGTCTTGCTGGTTTGTAACTGTTATTCTGTATAACAGGAAAGGAAGTATAGTACAAAAGCAGTCTTGGATTTTGTCTATGGCTACCATTTTAGTGCCAAAACTATCCCTTTGCTTAGCTGCAGAATACATGCGACATAAAATACTTATGGCAAAAAGGTTTGTGGGAGTTTGTACCTTCTTTACATCATGATGTAATGTTCTCTGATATTCACTGTCAGAAACCTTCAGAAGTGGTAGAGTTGTTCAGAGATGAAGTGTCACACACTGCTCTCTCCTCTGGCTCCTTTATATCTGATAGGACCAGCATTAGCTACTTCTGGAAGATTCACTTCGTCATTGACGAGGAGTTTCTTACTGCAGGAGCTGTCTGTCCATTGCTGATCCTCTTGCAACGCTGGTCAAAGTAACATAAGCTTGGGAAGGGTGCAAGGAAATCCAGACAGTATTACATGTAGGAGCAACTGTGAAGCTAGATTCATCATCTATCACCACCACTAACTGTAGTCTCAAGGTCAAAATTAAGACTTCATGGTGCTAAGTACCATGAAGCTAGGTGAAAAACCCTGAATATGTGATTCAACTTTGTGCATCCAAGTGAGTCCAGCCTGCACAGCCACACTTTCATACCAAACTCGAGCACTGGGAACATTGCCATACCTACTGCTTCCTCACAAATTCAGCTCTTTCTCACCGTGACTGCAGCTTCAGGGTCTTGAAGGGGACCAGGCATGTAGGTATGAGAGAAATGCTATAGTTTCTTTGCTTTCTGGAAGCCTTCTCATGTACCCACAAATGTTGTTGTAGTCTACCTCATTACCCTAATTAAGAGTCCCTGTGAAGGCCCCCCACAGCCACAAGTGACACAGGAGCAGAGCTCAGTGAGCATTTTGGCTAGGTGCCCCTGCCTGAAGCACACTCTGTTGCAGGAAATCATATGTAAAAACAGTGAGGTATGCAAGCAGAGGAAAGTCTGGTAGTGGGGTTTAAGTACAAACGTTCCTCAGGCTGTGTGACCATAAACCATTCCCTGCACTACATTACGACTCCACTGTTCTGTATTCCTCCTGTGCTCTTCATTTCCCTCCTTCCTTGTCCCTCTCAGCCCTGCTTTCAAATGACAGCATTTTGTAGGAAGGGAAAACATATGGTTTTCCACACTCTCCACAGTGCTGCATGACTCCACAGGCAGTTGGACTACATTCACGTTAATAAATTACAATTACTGAGCCCATTCTCTGGACTTGTGGCCAACAGCTATAGTCTGGCAACATCCATATAACTTAACTCGCTTGGCTGTTGAAACCAGGTGGCCACATCCAGACTGTCCGTTGAGAGTGATCCCTTACCTATGCTAACTCATATGCACTATGTGTGAATGCTGATTTGGGTCAAAACCTTGCAAGGGATCATTCAAAAATTTTAATAGTTTAGATGATCAATATTCAGCCTTGTACCCATGCCCAGGAAGTCCATGATTTACCAGTATGTGTGCAGCATAAAGCATATATCAATAACCATATTTATAGGACCAAAGTATGGTTGAGGTTATAGGCTGGCAGGCCAGGGTACTTGGGCCTCACTTTTAGTCCAGTTGGCTTAGGTTTGCCATAACCGAGCCTGTCTCCTGCTGTGTTGCTCTCAGTCCTTGAAATGACAACTCCCAAATACAGACTGAACTGCCGGATTGGATCTCTATGCAACTGAGACGTAATCCACTGACTTCAGATGTGTGTGTTTTTGGTGTGGCTGTGTGTGTGTTAGGAGATTGAACTGTTTGAAGATAAATCCAGAATGGTAATTAAGCATAGATAATGACAGTCATTTTTCCTGCAGAAGGATCTTGTTGGAAGTTATGATTATTAAGCCTTTCTAATGTCAGCTGGACAATCATGAATCAGTATGAGCTAAGGCTGCTAAACTTCCCACTGGATCTTTGCAGCTCCTGGAGAACTATGATGCTGACCTTAAAGGAGACTGTTAATTCTTTTACATATAGGTTCAAGTCATTACACAATGCTTACTTGGTGTATGAAAAGGTGAGCCAACCATTGCTAGTCAAAACATACCCCATGGACCATAATCAGCATTAGATTACAGCCTTTGCTTTCTCAGCTGCTAAGGACTGAGCCATTTCTCAAGGTAATGGAAACAGTTATGTCATGGTAGCTGATGAGTCAACATGAACAATTCCTAAGGATTTAGCCATCATACAGGTGTAGCAGTGTTCCAGTTCTGGATACTTCTCTTGCTGATGGTTCATAAAACCACAGCTAAGTCTTTGTCTCCAGTTCTTCTCCCCCAGGTAGTACCAGTGTTTTGGAGCATATCTAGGCCACAGGATCAGAGTGAATATTGAGGGAATTACAGCAAGTGGACGCTGCTGAAATAAGTGTTTGGGAGCCCATAATGTTGATATGGTGTAGGTGTGTCAGCTGTGTCAGAAGAACCAAGCTAGATATGAGTTTGCAGGAGGACTGCCTTCCCCTGAATAACCTGATGTGCAACCTGAGTAGAACAAGGCCATGCCGTTCCTCACGTGAAACAAACTGGGAGCTGTGATCCAAAGTGTCATGAAGCAACACATGGAGTTGTTTTAATATGACTTAGAGCTACAGTAAAAAGACAGTGGAAGTATCTATAGTTCAGTTATCTGTAAGTTTCATATCCCACTGTATGCATGGGACGGAGTCCCAAAAAAACCTGCTGTGTTTTAGCAATGTAAAGAAGAGTTTTGCCTGAAATATTGCACTTCAGAGGAAGCCTGCTCCTCCGTTCCCCATGTGATATTTCCTGGAGAAGGCCTGTCTGCTCTGCTTGGTATGGCACTTAGTGCTTTATCTACATGGAAGCCCAGTCCTGACTTTTATTTAACTGAAAATAGTGGCACTTATTCCTTGTATACTTTGGAAATGTGCAGGACAGAAACCTTATATGTAAATTTAGAGATTTGGCATTATTTCTGAATTCTTGAAGTATATGATCTCTTCAGTTAAAGAAGAAAAAAATATTACCACTTAAGCCTCCAATAGTGTATGACATTTTTATTAAACCAATTTCCCTCCTTGCCAGGATCCCATCAGGAATTTTGAATGAGAACCTTTGTAAAGCTCTGATGTTTGATAATGCTTTATTTCCTCCTCTGTATTTAGACCCTACTGGTGCTTAGACAAATTAATAGGTGTTTATAACTCTGGCTCTTTTGTCACTAGCATTGCTTTCTTGAGTTCTTGGAAAATTTGTTAGAATGATCTCTTGTTCTGTGTCTCTAATAGTTTCATAGAGGACTTTGACAAATTAGGGAAAGGATTCATGCCTTCTCTCCCATGGCAGCTCTTGCAGGTTCCATGCAGTGTCACACTCCAAAATACTCCTGCAGAGATTTGTATCTTAAATGTCTTTGGAAAAAGAGAGGAAGGCGCTTGGGTCACTCCTGCATGCAGCACAGAAATGGGAAGTAAAAAAACCCAGTGGTTTTGGCGTAAGCAGTGGACCTAACCAGCTACAGTAAATTAAGGAACAAAGGAGAAACTTACATTTTCAATATTTTTTGTGTGTGTTGGTTTTTTTGAGCAGCTCCTTTGTAAGGTGAGACAGAAGATACTTTGTCATGATGCATGACTGAACAGAGGAAATATGCATTCTCAGCAATGTCAGCTGCATCAGGAGCTTCCATAACTTTCCTGTAGAAATAATTAATCTACAGATTAGTGTAGGTTGTGAATAGTCACTCATTCCTTCTCTGCTTTTACTTACTGATACGACTTCCTCCTCTGAGATACACAGTGCTGTGTGGTTGGTGTGCTAGTTGGTGGGTATTTTGGGGATTGTGCTAGAATGCAACTGTGATCAATATAAAATCAGATATCCAAGAACTTCATGTGGAGGTGAGGGACAGTTTATTGGAATTAGAACTTGGAGAAATTTGAAATGTTTCGTTCCTGTGCTGATGGGTTTGCATGGCTTTAGGACAAACCACTATGCTCCAGCTTCTATAGAAGTCAGGAATAGGGGTAGGATTTTCTCAGACCTGTGCTCTAGGTCCATTGAACAGAAGATGTCTGAACAAAATAGCAATTTTCAACAGATATGCTTTACTTGAAGAATGCCTACCAATTTTTATCCCTGCCACAGAGTTTAGCTAGCAAGTTACCTAAACTGAACTTTTCCTTTTTTGCTCATTTATTACACAGCCCTCACTTTTAAAATGTACACTTTTAGACTTTCATGCCTTGTTCGCAGAACTGCTGAGTGCTTACAGCTGCTGCTGAAGCCATTGTGTTCTGAGCATATAAAATGAGTGTTGATGCAAAATAATACAAGACACCCTAAACTGAAGCTACTGGCAAAAAGATGCAGAGGTAACACAGAATGACAAAGCAACAAAACCAGAGGTGAAATTCTATGTCAATGGATGTGAAGTGATGTAAATAAATAGAAAAAAAAACCCAAAGAGATGTTCTAATTGCACACATAAAATAAAGGATTCTAAATTAATCATCACTACTTAGGAAAGTAATCTGGAAGATGTCATCAGTTAAATTGTCTGTGATGGTCAAAAGACAGAATAAGAAATGGGAGAAAAAGAATAAAGAAAAAGTACTGCTCTATCACAAACTGACTCTGAGACTGCACCTATATTTTGAATATTATTTTCCCCACTGGAGGATTTGCTCTATATTTACTTTCTTTTTTGTACTCTTTCTCCAAATGTCCATTATTGACCATTTGTCGTGGTTTGACCCCAGCCAGCAACTAAGCACCACGCAGCTGCTCAATCACTCCCCTGCCCCCACCCAGTGGGATGGGGGAGAAAATCAGAAAAAGAAATAAAACTCATGGGTTGAGATAAAAATGGTTTAATAGAATATAAAAAGAGGAAACTAATAATGATAATACTAATAAAGTGACAGCAGTAATGATAAAAGGATTGGAATGTACAAATGATGCACAGTGCAATTGCTCACCACCCGCCAATCGACACCCAGTTAGTCCCCGAGCAGCGATTCCCCCTGTCCCCACTCCCTCCAGTTTCTATACTGGACATGACGTCACATGGTATGGAATACCCCTTTGGCCAGTTTGGGTCAGCTGCCCTGGCTGTGTCCCCTCCCAACTTCTTGTGCCCCTCCAGCTTTCTCCCTGGCTGGGCTTGAGAAGCTGAAAAATCCTTGACTTTACACTAAACACTACTTAGCAACAACTGAAAACATCAGTGTGTTATCAACATTCTTCTCATACTGAACTCAAAACATAGCATTGTACCAGCTACTAGGAAGACAATTAACTCTATCCCTGCTGAAACCAGAACAACATTGTACAAAATATTATGTTGAACAAGCTATTACACCAAAGGGATTTTTGGTCTGACAGAATATAACCTTTTCTTAAGCTTTTTTGGAAAATGTCTGAAAACTCTGATACTTCATATATCAGACTGGGAATTCAAAATTACTGGAAAATGTGGACATTCAAGTTTCTGTGTCTAATGCTTACATCAGTAAAGTCAGTAAGAGCCCTCCTTCAGCTCACAGAACTAGGAAAACAAGTCAGAGTCTGTAGTAACTGTCTCCATTTATACAAGCAGATTAAGCAAGATCAAGACACAGACTTGCATGTGAGCACACTAATAATGCTCTCATTTAATTGTTATCATGCTCCTTTTCATACTTTTGGCTGAGACACAGAGATCTCTTGTCGCCAGTGCCCAGGAGATGCTTGCAGGATAGTGAAGGTTTCACGTGATTACAAGACAGCACAGGCAAGGGACTGTTTCCAAGAGACAGTATGGACAAGGTGATCCTGTCCCACAGGGGAGAAAGTTTAGCTGCCTGGATGCAAGTTGTCCCATTCTGCTTGCTCCCAGTGTGAGAAAACAGGCCCTGGCCCATTTTATTTACTAGGATAGGTATAACCTATGGAGATGAGTGCCGTAAGAAAGTCTAATAGAGAGTATATCTGTCTTCAGAGCGCGATTTGAATAATGTACAGTAAATAAATGTGCACACATATACTGAAGACAGAGAATAAAATGAAATATTGAGTAGATGTACTCTGCAAGCAATCGTCATCTATCATGTGTAATGAGGTAGGGGTCCCATGGACAAAGAATGTAAACATATAATTCAAAGTTATATCATAATCATCATCCCCAAAGTAAAGGGATTGACATGTCCTAGGCAAATAATTCCACACTTTGGCACAGTTTATTTTCCATCTGAATAGTGAAACTTAAAATAATTTTGTGTGTGTTTTTCATGTGTGTTTCACTCTGTAAACACATGCATGCACGTAGTCCTATGCTTACAGGATACATCTACCCTATCAAATATTTAAGACCAATAGGAGAAAGCTTTTATAGCAAAATAGTTGATGCCAAGGTCCCAATATATCTGTTACAAAGGAGAGTAGATTAGATTAGCTGTAGTCTGGTCCTGTGGACCTAATGTTCATTACTAATTGGAACTGCACTTCTGTAGTGCATCTTCTGATTTAGCTTCAACTGACACGATCCCTGTTCAGGTGCTCTGAAACTGCTCCATGAAGTAAACTGAAGTAATGTACAAGAGAACAACCAAGGGCTTCGGGTCAAATGTACACTTCTTATTTAAACTATAATGTTCATATAGGTTCATCTGGAAGCAGACATTTGTTTATATGTGTAATTTTACACAGATCAGAAGAAAATTACCTGTACAGAGAAACTCTGTGTATCTGTCATTTCCTAACTCAGCACA
This sequence comes from Buteo buteo, assembly GCF_964188355.1. NCBI lineage: Eukaryota > Metazoa > Chordata > Aves > Accipitriformes > Accipitridae > Buteo > Buteo buteo. The sequence continues at coordinate 13,459,604 of NC_134187.1, read as the reverse complement.
AGGAATATGGTGTAGAAAATAACATTTTCAAAAGATGATACTTCTCCACCACAAAAAGCAGTGATGGTGAAATACTCATTGCTCTCTGTGAACTGACTTTTCACCAGAGGACCGTGGAAAATCCAAACTGCATTCAGTATTTAAATTCTGTGGTTGTTTTGGTGTTTTCTGAGATTCTCATAGGATAAAGTTTTGGACTTCTATCAAAATGGTAAATGAAACCCTAAGCATGCCAACTGACTGACTCTAGTATGACATGCTGGACCTATAATGGAAGTAAGCTTGTGACTACTATATCACAGTCAATGTCTACATTCCAAACACATAAATAACTGCTTCCACATCAATTCTATGTAATTTTTGCTGTGTTTTGTGAATCACTGTGCTTTGAGATTAATAAAGATTACAGTAGAATATTTCAATGGATAGCAAAGCTATCTCTTTCTGAACATTTGTCTTCATTTTGATGAAGTGAATCATGACAGTTGTTTGCAGTAATTTCTGTGGTGGAGTTTTTATGTGCATGTGGCTATTCATGTCTCTATGTTTAATGTGGAGAGGAATATAAAAAACTTGATTCTTTATTAAATGTAGCCTTTTTAGTATATTTAGTTAAATCCTGGTTTATTGCCTAGGTAACAGATTAGAACATCTATCATTGCATAATAAGATACTTACAAATGGAATGTTAATAGCACCTATTAATTTTAACTGTAAGATCTGTGTCTTGTTAGTAAATAGTGCAGAAAATTAGTTTCATGTTAAAAGGTTTTACTTGGCATAAAATTTCATCAAGAAGTGTCCAAACCCACTTTTGTGCATCTGAGTGGACCGTAATTCTTTAATAATATAGCTGAATTGCTACAAGAGAGAAGGATACTGACTGCTGTTATTAGTTGCTGTTCTATATTTTAAGATGAGAGATTAACAGAATCCAAAAATAGGATGTTTGCTGCAGTCATGGTAACACACATTTCAAAACTTGCAAATGTTAGCACACAATATTTTAACTAGGAAAAGATGATATCATGTCAGATAAACTCAGCACAGATTGAAAGTTAAGCCTTTTTCATTGGGGCATTGTCTGCCTGTAAGCAAGTTTACAACTTCTTTGTAAATTCTGCAGAAATAAAATTATAGCCCAGATCCAACACACTCATGACTACTAATGATATTAGTATTTCCAGAGCAGATAGTATAGTCTTTCTTTGTTAACTTGAAGTATATTGATTTCCATTTATTGCTATTTATTTATCCATAGAGGATAAATAAATCTATAGGCAGCAGCCACTGTCATTGCTCTGCTTAGGGCACTTGGGTTAATAATATTTTGTATTAGTGTCTTAGCAGCTGACTGCAGCGAGCTATAGGTTCTGTTTTGGAGCTTTGGTCCTCTGCTGGTTAGCTACACTGACTGCCAGGCTTGTTTTTGCTTCGTTTGTGTATATAATGACACTTCAGAGTAATCCAGCTGGCATGGTGAAAGGGAAGTAGACTGATGGCAGCAAGTACTGTGGGGGTCATGCTTATTTTGTTTTCAAACAGATTTCCTGCTGATGGACTGGAAACTTAACATTATGGCCACAAAGAGGAGACTCTGGTTGGTATATGTAATTATTTACTTGGGGGGAAAAAAGAAAAGACTTGATTTTATCTTTAAGTTGGTAAGACATAAAATAGGTGGGAAAACTAGGTTTAAATCCTTCTACCAAAGTCTGTCATAAGTGACCAAATAGAAGAACTTGAGTAAGGCAAACTGAGAGTTTGGTCGTCCAACACTAGGCAAAGCAAGCACAGCACAGAGCTGGAAACGACTGGGAGAGACCCAGCCCTGGTGCCTTAATAGTGTCAGAGCAGTGACAGGCCAGGCCACAAACCCTTCAGAGAGGAATCCTGCTTGTAGAATCACCCTGGTGGGATTGTTCAGCCTGGATGGCCAAGCCCTGTCCTCCTAAGCCGGTGCCACAAGGCTGGCAGAGTGACAGGCACCAGTTCAGAGATCCTTGTGCATTGTAGATACCAGCCTAAATTTCCTCGGGCTGGTGACCAGGACACCATCCTCCTAAAATCTCCATTCAAATCAGGCAGAGTGGTGATTCAAAACTTGGTCTTTAGCATCCCACCAGAGCGTAAGCTGGGACGATTTAGGTAAAATGAACATGCAGACTCAGACAGTTCTTCACAAATCCAGCCTGGTTTTGGGGAGGACCTGGGAGAGTGCCTTCAGGATTGGCTTGAGTGCCACGCCAGAGTGGAGATATAGGTTCAGGTGACAAGTTGATGAGTAAATTTAGGGCCTCAGTGGCTATGTGCATGTCTGGCTACATGTGTTCAGACTTTACAATCAATTCCCGCATAAGCTGAAGAAGACTGTGATAGTCTCAGTGATGCACAAAACACTCAACTCCTATTGTGAATCAGACTTGAAAATGCTCTAATGCCAAGTGCAAAAGAACTTAAATATCATTTGAGCTGACTTGGTACAGTCTATCACTCTTCACTATTCATTACACATATTTGGTTTTGGGGACTTCAACACCTATTAAGATTAATTACCTATAATTTCAGGCACATGGTCTGGTCTAGGAAGATGTAACTAGATACTCTGGAGATCAGCGATGGACCAATATCAGGGCAGTACAATCTCAAACATGTGTGATACCAGACTCATTATGAGCTAGTGTGCTGGTAACATTAGTATGTCTGCTATATCAGCCTTGTGTACTTCTCTGAACTGCCCAGGCATTCTGCACCTCTGACTCCTTCCATGCTCCCCCAAAATTTCTGTCTCTTCCTCCATCCTCAGTGCTATGCAGAATCCTACTTCTAGGAAAATGTATATCTCTGGAGCCATATACCATTGCCTTACCTACTTGGTCCTAGCACTGCAAAGATGATCTGCCCTCCCTCACTACCTTTATCCCACTGGAATTTGTTAGGGTTTTTATTATGTCAGCATCCACATATGGTAGTTCAAACCTAGGCTGTGAAAATCTGTGTTCCTGTGCAGGTGTTGTTCCTGAAGCATTGCCTTTATGATAGACAGGAATTCATATTTATTTTTAATATTGCAAGATCACTGGAAATTCTGGTCATTTATGGTTATAGAAGTCTCTGGAATCCATGAACAGAAAGTGGTCAGCCATTCAACTGACAATTTTGATTAACTAATAATTTTAAGATTTATTTGCATATATTAGTGTCTCCATTTCTGGAAGCCCTAAATGATGTCTATCCCTCCCATTAAACCAGGATTCTTTACAATGTGTTAAGTGTGAGCACAAAGAATTACTTACTTTATTTTTGTTTGCTGGGAGCATCTTCTGTCTGTCCATCTCCAGCCATGCTGCTGACAAGTGAATGAATCATACAAATATGCTCCTGAACATTTCAGTGTTTTGAACAATGGGTGATCAACTCCCACCTAGGAATCATGAAAGTCTGAGGGCTCCTGTGATGCTATTTGTCTAAAGACATGTTTTCATCTGTGTTTCTATTCACTGTTCCTGCCTCTGAGGAGGAAAAATTCTGAAATTACATCAACATGTAGATGCATATGTGGATAGGATGTTGGCATGAATGTAGACAAATAATGAATTTTTCAAGGGCTTATGAGTATTTTATTCCCCATGCTGTAATATAAGCTTGAAATGTGACAGACTCGAGAGAAAGTACTTTTGCTGAAGAAATGAGAATTAGGCTGGGGAATAAACCCATTACTAATATTTTGGGAGTTGTTTATTGACTCGTCTGCTGAGGCCAGAAAAGAAAATGAAAATAAAATATAATTTGGTTATGCTAATTAGACCTGTACATAGCAAAAAAATTGCACTGACTTTCTTCTAGTTCTTTTGGTCCCATGGGAGCAAAGCTTTAGCATGAAAGAAAACAGAGAAAAACTGATAGCACAATAAGATATTTAGATAAATACTTGCTTCCAAATGGTTTGCAGGTGTCAACAAATCTAACATCTGCAAGGAGGTTTGTGCCATGACCTTGCTGTTCATGACTCCCTTCCAGAGCAGCTAATATTTTGTAATTGGATCACCTGCTAATGTTCTAGAGTTTCATGTTTCATTAATTAGAAAAGTGTTGTACACATTGTTAATATATTTCATTTACCTTGTTAACAGAAGACAGTAATGTTTTTACAAAGCATTTTGTAGATGGGAATACATGTAAATTGGTCACTTTCCTTGTCCTTCTCTTTAAATGGAAAATTAAAAGAGGGGTGTTACACTTGAAGTTTTCTCCTTTTTCTTCCTTCTTTTTTTTTTTTTTTTTTAAATACCTTGTTTAAATGCCCTATACTGCTGAGTAGTATCAGCTTGCTTAACTGATTAATGTCTCTTACCTCTTTATACATTTTGGTGCTGAAAGAAGTTCTTAGAAAATGAGAGAAATTATTTTATGGGGATATAAGGAAGCTGTTAAAAGCTTAGCCCATGATATTAATGTTTTGATCATATCTAGAGGTCCCAGATGAGCTGGGAGATGCAAAAAAGAATTTCCTTCTTAGAAGATTTGTATGTGGATAGAAGATAGGGATAGTATTAGCTCTACTTTTGACAGGGAACGAAAGAACAGAGAGATTGAAAATTGGATTCAGGAGGATGATTTGAGATACTTCTAAATTTAAGCAAGACTGACATGCTAAACTCCTTTCATTTCCAGTGCATAGCAAACAGACAGCTTTGGAGGCGTGGGATCTTAGATATAAGTCCCACATGGCAGAGAACCTTAGAATAGACTATATGTCTACCACATTTTTGAAAACTGATCTGTAGGTATGTAATAAATACCTAGTCCATTACATATCTAATCGGTATGGAATAAAAATTTACGTTTTTTTTTCTATTTAGAATTTTTAAATATTATTGTGTCATATTTTAAATATAATTAATCTGCTTTTGTTTTCATTCCAATTATCCATGAGCAGGAAGATCTTTAAAGAATGGATTTTATTAAAGATATCTTCTCCTTTAAGCCTTTATCTTCTCCGATCTGTGATGAGAACCTGGTCTGTCTCCACTTTAGGAATGTAATACGAAGATGGACAATCACCTGGGAAATTGTAGTACAGTAGCACATGGTAAGACATTATGAAAAACATTTGGTGGATGCTAGACTGAAATACATGCAAGAATTGGTTTGGTTCTGTCATCTGTTCTGTCTGTCTCACTGATTTTCTAAGCAATTTCTATAAACCCGTGTTCTGCACATTGTGAGGCAAACAAATAATCCCTTAAGAAAAGAATATATTTACATCTTCATTACCCATTGCAAAGAAAGCAGAAAGATACACGGCTCTACTGTCGATAATGTTTTTAATTCTTCCTTTCTAGGCAATCATATTATCAGTCTTCTTACCAAGCTCTGGGGTTTATTTTACAAATCCTATTTACAAGATATCAATAAAAATTCTTAGAGGAATTAGGATTACTCACCCAAACAAGGGAGATAGGATAAGCCTGCAACTTTAATAAATATTGAATAGCTTGATGTAGAATCAGATTTAGTTGATAACACTTGTAAAACCTATCATAATCTAAGAAACTGATAGAAGTCAGCGGGACTTGGCTTTCTCCATTCAGAAAGCTTTGAACTTCTGCAAGTAGCTGTGGTATTTCATACCTAAGAAGCACAAGTGTACACCGTATTTACAAAGTCTGTCTTAATTTCTTTGAACTACCTACAGCTTTGTTGCAAAAAATCCCAGTTACATGTTAGTTTATTTTCATGTAGACCCTGCAACATTGGTCATTCTGTAGCTGAATTCTGAATTACTAGAAAGAAATAATCTTACCATAAATATCTCAAAGTTCCTCCAATTAATTTATTAATTTGTAAGGCTTTTGAGTCATATTTGCTTTAGGTTTTTTGTTTGCTTGTTTTGTTTTTACCAAGCATATGGTCAATATTTGCTTTCTCTTCTGCAGCTATACCAACACCCTGATACTACTTTGTTACCTTTTAGGCCAGATGAGGAGCATTTATTTTTCTACCCCACCAAACTATCAACGGATTTCAGTTCCCAGCTTGGCTTCATTTGTAGTATTCTTCAGTAGGCCTTCATGCAGAAATTGGTGAAAAAGTAAAGAGCAGAGAAAAATATGTTGCTTAAAGCTGGTGAAGTCTGTGATCCCATCTTTCATAGGCAGAAAGTCTGCTGAAGCTCTCAGCCCTTCTGTGGCTATTCTCCATAGATCTTTACTCTGTCGGTGACATTGATGTATCAAACATACCATGAAGTTCAACATTGCAGAGAAGGAAGGCATGTCTTACATTATACGGACACTGAATATCAGAGTAAAAGCTGCTCAGAAGGTAAGCTTTTCCTAACCAAAAACTTTCTGAGGTATTGGGAGTTGTAATAAGCCGTAGTCTGGATAAAAGTAATAAAAATAAATACACAGGTGTCTCACCAAACCTCCTTGCACTGGCAATGATAAAGACCATGCTTTGAATCTGGCCCTCATTTTGGAGATTAAGGGAATGAGATGTTCAAGTTACAATTCTCATCAAATAACAAAGTAGCTTTTCCAAGTGTATGCCTATAGATATACCCATTTATTTTCAGTTTTTTACTCAAAATTTTAAATTTCCAGTTTTTTGAACTCTCACTCCACTGGAACAGGTTGTGGTAGCAGTCTTGCTGCAGCCTTGCCATTCTGCCAAAGTAGTCCATATCTATCTGTCGTAACAAAACACTGGTAATGGTTGAACAGAGCAAATGGTGAAGAAAGCTTGACACAGTGGCAATCACTGGGATGTGGCTCAGCCAAGGGGCTGAAAGAATTTAAGCAGGAGATGGAGAAAGTGCTATCCTGTGATGTTAGATTAAGAAAATCAAGCATAGCTGTACACAATGGGGAAGTTTGTCTGCACAGATTTCATAAGTATTTTTACTACTGGGTGGCAGATACATAGAGGATCCATACCCTATTCCATGAGTACCATGGTGCAGTGTTTGCATGCTCCTGATCACGCGCCGCAGATGAGACCCCCTAGAGCTCACCTTTTCCTGCCCTACCAGTCTACATTACATCAGCATCCAACTTCGTCTTAATATTTAATATTCCAGTCTTTCTTGCTATTAATAATAAACTTGCTCTATTTTTATAATTTCTTAGTATTGCAATAGATGTTGAGACATAACACAAGACAAGGAACTCATTATGTTAGGCAATGACAAAGTCAATCAGTTTACCTATGATTTTGATAGGTAACAGGTTTCATTAGGTATACCACCAGACCATTCACAGTATAAAACTCTTGGACATATGACACAGCTCGCATTGTTGTATTCTCTACAGTAAAATGTGTTATAGTTTTCTCTTGTTCATGGTGTTTTCAAGCACCCTTTTTATGTCAGCTTTTGATCTGTCTTTCTCTTAGAAGTACACTATGTGTTGACAAAGATCAGTGAGATTGAGGAGAAAAGGTGACAGTGTCTAGGTACACTGTTTTTATGAGATTTACTGACAATTCAGAGCAGAAAAATTATGCGAGCAATTATTGATATGATGTTCTCATCCAGTGTTATAAGGCAAGAAAACACAACACAAGATTAAAAAGATGAAAGATTCATCTTGTATCCTTGTCACCCTGTATGATATTGGCTGCTGGTGGCAGAAAAGAGAGGACAAATCCAGTAGCCCACAAGCTGCAGCATGCCTCCAGGCATACCTGAAATCGATAGTCTTGAAGTGGCTCTGAGCTGGGCTGGTGGGGAACAAAATTACCTCTAGCTGAGCTCAGAACTGGAAGGTCATAAAAATGGTGTAATTACAGCACTGTTTCTGAACTAGCTTTTCATTTTCATAACCTTCTTTAATATAGCTCATATTACATTACCTGAATGATACAATAACAATAGTAGTAACAATAAAATGCCTCTTATTAGTAACAAGAATATACAAAATGTCTTCCATAAAGTCTTATTGTCAGATAAGTAAAAGAAAAGATACACTATTGCAGAGGAGATTTGCAGTGAATTCTGTTTATTCTCTGCAATATATGAAATGATGTGGAATTTGAATATGTCAGAAGGCTGACATAAGATCAAATTAGACTCAATCACAATTAGTTGTTTGGGTTTTTTTTAAAAGGGAATTATCAGAATGTATTTTTTAATATTATAATGCAATTTGGAAATGATATAATAAAATAATAATAAAATACGTATTTGCCTGTATATCAGATTTTTAGCATGAACACAAGATCATTTTACTTAGTACTTTGCTTTTTCATTTCACATGCATACTTTCTGCACACAGAACATTTCAAAGCCATTGGACTGAAAGGACATCCATATGTTATAAATCTATATAGTCTAGAAACCTCCAGAGGGAAGTTTCATCTTTTCATACCAAACCGCTAATTATCTGCAAACCTGAGTGTGAAGATAGCAAGTGATCCATGTCTTGTATTTGTTATCATGGGTGTCCTGATTTCACACTTCCCCATCCCAGGCTAACATGCATTTCCCAAAAACATGAGCTGGGACATATAGATTTAGTGCGTGTGTGTGTGTGAGAGAGTATCCATTATAATTAAATACTCTAAATATTCTAAATATTCTTTGGAATAAATATTTTATTTTCAAAGGCATAATAGTATATTTTTTTCCTTTGAATGTAAAGTTTTACAAGGTTTTGAAAAGAGAGATATAGAAACATTCTGACATTTTTTTTTTATTGCAACACAGAATTTCTGTATTTCAGAGCCATTCCTGAAATTTACATTGTGCAAATGATGCAGAAAAGCCTTGCTTTCATAAACCAAATGTCCTTTCTCTGTGAGAGCAGGAAACATCTGTGTATTGTATGTATTGGGAGTCCTTAGTCACCATATGCTATGGTGGGATTTAAACACTGTCACAGAAACTTGTTTTAGAATTACTCTAATCAGCATCGTGTTAGAAGACCTTTGTAGGCAGCTACTTTAGAGCTTTTGGTGGATATAAATAGACCATGGGTTCAGAGATTATCAGAAAAGTCTCCACACAGACAACCCCCAAATTGTGATTTATAGGTGATAAAGTACAGAGCTATCCATCCTCCTATGAAACATCTCCTATGTGGAAGCAGTATATCTTTGTTTATACTGAAAGATAAATAAGGCTAGGAGCTGTTGCAGGTACATGGCTACACTGCTTTTAAATTTAAGCTGGTGACTATACCTGATACTTGCCTTCCCAACGTGCATTAATGCTAGCTTGGGAATCTCTGCAATTGCATTCAATGGTCCAGTTAGTTTGTTCTGAAATGGTTATAGAATGAGTGAGAAAGCTGTGGTGTAAATTTGCAGGCTTAAATACATTAATACATAAATCTGAACGTGAAGGTTTGAAAATGTTAACATATTTAAAGTGTAAGTAAGATACAATTTGTCCTCTATAGAGGAAGCAAATTTCTCTGCCCCTCCATCATTTTAATGTTTTCTGTTAGATTACAGCCATCATAGCAAGACCCACAATGTTTATTATTGGAAATCCTGACTTTCTTATTCCTACATCCACCAGTGCACTTCGATATTCTAGTCTTCACTTTTCTCTGCAGAATAGGTACCCTGCAGAATATTCAGGCTTTAACAGAAGTGAAACAAATCCTTTCCACATTATACTGCCCTTTCCTCTCTCTAGTTCTCCCATACACCCGCCAATGTTTGTTCTGAAGTGGGTTTAAGTAAACCGCAGCCTTAACCCACTTGCATGGTCCGTTGGTGATGAATGCTCAGAAGTCACACAGGATGACATAAGGCCCAATTGCTTCTTCATGTGCCTTTCAGGAAGTCCCCTAGGGCTCCAGATAATTTATAGGTGACCAATCTCCTATTTAACACCGGCTCCACTTACAGAGAGGTTGACAGAGTTGATCGCCAACCTAAAGAAGAAAAGCCCAACCTGACAGAACTTAGCAGAAATAAAGCTTTCTCTGTTTCTTGGAACCTCAGACATATGGAAAACATGGTCAGTTGATTTCTACAAGAAAATGTACACAAACAGGTTTTACAGGGCACTCAACCGATGCAAAAAGCTGTCTGCAGTCAGAAATATTTTGAAGGTTTCTAAAGGAATGTGTAGTGAATTTTTCATAAGATGTTATTTTCTTTCATAAAATAAATGGTAATTAATATTCTCCAAGAAGGACTTATTTCTAGTGTGTCACTTCTGATTAGTCAGCTTTGGAATTTGAGTCAGTCTCATATACTAAGACCCCACAAAATACAAAAGGAAATAGATGTAGTTCTCTCTTTGGAAGGCTGGATGAAGAACAGCAATCAAAGAATGCTATTATTAACAAAGCTTACTTTGACAACCAAATTTTGCCATATTAACATACTAATTGAATGTTATTGGTTGATTTCCTCACTTGAATCTCAGTGCCCATATTTTTCTATCTCTGAGCCTGATCTTGCTTCCATTAAGTTCCCTGGCAAAACTCCACTGGGGGACACCTGTGCTGCTGCACAAAGCAGCCAAGCTGCCGATATGGAAGCAGTTCCATGCATGCAAGAAAGCAGAGAATGGCATAAGGAGAACAGGTGGGCAGTGAATGACAAAACTCCAGTGGTTCATCATCTTGAACCTGCATCTTCCTTTCTAAGTCCCCTTGGTGACTTGGGATTTCCTATAGCAATTTGAGCATTTCCCATAGCAATTTGAGGATTTCCCATTTATGCTTAGAGACAAGTACTGAGGGAAGAAAAGACAGGTCAGATGAACAAGTGAGTGTGTAGGTTAGGAATGATATTTGTCTCTCCCCTCTTTCTGCCTCTATCAGAAGGGTAGTATAGACTGGGCTATAGCATTCAGTGAATTCAAGTGTATTCCTACATTTAGGCTGCAGAGGAAGCGAGCTTCTGGGCCTGCAGTGCCCAGCTTGATCAGTACGGAGAGAAGCAACAGATGGATATTCAAGCCCCTATAACAGTAAATGTTTGAAGACCTGTAGCAGGAGTATTCACCTTCAAATATGTGTTTCTTAATACCGCATGATCTGATTCAAATATTGTAAGCTCAGACGCAGCTTGTCTGGGATATATACTTTTCTGTGATACTACTGTGGTTTTCTCCATGTGGGAATCAATCAGCTGCCTTTGAAGGCAGATTCATGGGCCAGGTTCCAACAGTTGGACCCCTCTCACCTTAGAGACAGTGGCTCGTATCTGGTCAGGCAGGTTTTTTTACACACAGGAGCACACCCCCTTTCCTTTGCATTTTACAACTTCATAATTCAGGAGAACATCTTCCTTAATTCCCCAGCTGTCTTGGCATTAGTATCAGAATTCATATGCATACTGCTCCGTCTCAGGGCTGAGACTTCTAACACATGACAGCACAGAGGAGACATTAAAACACTAAAGTACTTTTAAAGCTGTAGTTAGAGGGTTTTGATCAAGGTCACTTGCAAGCTTTGTGGCACAGCAGTACCTGGAAGACCTATGAAGTCCTAGGCTTGTGCCTTAAGTACTGGTCCAAAGCTTTCTCTAGGCAGGCAGTTTGGTGAAAGAACCTCTACAGAAATCTTTTTCAGCTGATCTTTCTTGCGATCGACAAGAAAACTTGACAAAAGCTTCTTCACAGGTAGAGAAAAGCTCTAATAGGCAACATAGTTGGGTAGCAAAGCAGCATAGGACATCAGAAGAAAAACTTAGCAGATGTCAGAGATGTTCCTGCATCAGTTAATCTATAGGTAAAATATTTTTGATGTCGCAGGAACCCTCTTCCCAAGTGGGTATGACTCAGATAACAAACTATTCACAAGAGAAGATAAAGAGTTTGGGCTTCACGAAGATATCTTGAATCTTCAGAATATAATGTTCTCTGTATTTATAGAGGTTAACCTTGTGAGACTGTTCTTATATGCCTTTGCTTTTTAGATATGCTTGTACCTAATAGATCAGAACAGTTGTATTAACTCAGGAGAGCAACAGCTTTGGCTTTTAACTGCTTGGGTTTGGCTGAAATTGTGTCTCAATTTCAATATTCTTGACTTTCCTAGTAATTATTTTTGTTGTTTCAGCTTGGGTTGATTCTAATGTTTTCATAAGGAAAAGCCCAAACAAGCAACATAGAATGTGCAGTTCATGGTAACCCTCACAGAGAGCTGATGGAGATTTTTTTGGGGGTTGTACCCCATCTTTACCTCTGCCTTTCAAATTCATGGTTTGCTGGTTATTCACACCTTGCTTTACGACTGGATTCAACCACCAGAAAGTTGGGGCCAGTGTGCCAGATTGCGGTGCTTGTCAGTGAGCGCCTTTACCGCAACATCCCACTCCCGCAAAGGTCAGGGGCCACATTCTCCTGGCAGGTCTCCTGCAAGGAGAGCTTGCTCTGTGGTCAACAACAGGTGGGAAAGATTAACCCTTTGAGAGTCATGCCCCTTAGCCCACCAAGGGTCATGACATCGAAGGCATGGTCTGTTGTCATCAGTGAACAGTCAAGCTCCAGTACTGGATTTATTAGGTACATCACAAGGCACTCTGTGAAATCACGTTTTCCTCTCTCTGTTTGGTAACTCCCTAGAGCTGATCCAGCCAAATGAATGAGAAAAGTGTAGTTAAACTGAGTAGTGACTGAAAGTCCAGTAATTTGTTTATTTACCAGGGGTAAATGTATATGCCTTTTTTCTTGAACTGTCTTTGCTCTCTTGATGGTAAATCCTCTTTACTTTTTAAAACTCTGATACTCAAGTGGAATATACTAGCTGAATTAAAGCAGCTCATTGAGAATATTTTAATGTGTTATAAATTCTTTCAGATAGAGGTCCAGATCACGATCTTGGGAACATCAGACACAATTCTACTTCCTTTCTGATTTTTAAAGATTGGCAGGGACCAATGGAGATTGGCGCCATTTTTTGTGGCTCAGCTTTGCAGGGTGACCTTGTAATTGAGGTCCTTGCCATTGGGAGCTGCAGCACAGCTCATCTGAAATATCATGAAATTCAGTGCAGGGCTGCATTACCATTCTTATGGGAGCACTTACAAAACAACCCTGGAACCTTCCTAACCAGCTTTGTTCATTACCTTGCCATAACCCTCTCCTGTGCGGGGAGAGAATTTCTCATGCCTTGCTAAGAAAGCTAATTTTCTCTCCCTCATCAACATTTTGTTTTACTTTTTTTTACAGGGAGTAAAAAATAGGTGATTCAAGCCCAAGCTCTGTTGAAAACAAGGAAAAAATTCTTCACTAAAAGCTGAGTTCAGAAATGCTAGGATTTCACCCGGGAAGCATAGGGATGAAGGTTGTGCTGCCCAGAAGAGCTCAATTCAGGCTATACTCAAGTTGAACGTCTCTTATTTGATAATACTTTTCTAACGTGTTAGAACATTACAGGTGTGAAAACACCACAAAATCAGTGTGTCTATGGGCCTTAAGCATTTCTCTCTGAAATGCCAATATGGCACTTTTTTAATCTCAAGTCTTCAAGGACTAAATGGTGTGTCTATGCTGAGGCTTCTAACACTATGGGAATGCTTCACTATCTCTGTAATCATTTGCAATTACATGTTTTACAAAAACATAACTAAAGCATAGCATATAAGGTAGTGTTTTAGAAAATTTTTAGTTAAAACAGAGAAAAATTAATATGTATACTTTAAACCACTGGTTAGAAAGGAGGCATCCCTGACAATAGCTGTCTGTGCCAGATTTCTCTGCTTTTTAAAGAGCAGAAGTGCCATGCTACTAGAAATGAAAAACAGCACAATGGGAAAGCATTTTTCCAGCTGTCATCACTTTGTTCATATTACAGTACTATGTACATAGATAGTTACAACTATTGCTTAGTTTCCTTATTGTTTGTTTAGAGCTTCTATATAGCAACAATGTAGAGAAAAATATTGTGAAAAATAAGGAAAAGGTTTTTGATACAAATCCAGATATGAACAGTGCAACTTCAGATTATGACTATATCCATATGATTTCCTTCTTCCAAACAAAAAAGTTCAGATTCACTAACCATATAGTGAAATAATTTACGCTTGGCATTTAGCACTTTCTAGTGGAATACAGGTATTGCTATGACATCATAATGTGATGACATTTGAAACACTCCCTTTTAATTGTTAACTGTAAACATATTTTCTTCTTCCCTTCTGCTGATATTACAGATAATGAGCATGGTCTCTTTAGTCAGTTCAAACCCAAATGGCAAGACATGTCATGGAGAGTAATTGTAAATACAGAATTTGGGCATGGCTCTTTCTGGGTTTTTTTGAGGAAACAAGGCTGGACAGCCAAGAAGATGAGGCCAACGCTTAGAGTTTATAAACCTACGCTTATGTCATCAGCTCCAGGAGGCATATGATTACATTAAAGTATTTAAAAAAAAAAACCAAACCAAATAAAAAAATCACCCTTTAATATTTTCAAGTAGGCTTGAAAATATGACTGTCCTGGTTTCAGCTGGGATAGAGTTAATTGTCTTCCTAGTAGCTGGTACAGTGTTATGCCTTGGATTCAGTATGAGAAGAGTGTTGATAACACACTGATGTTTTCAGTTGTTCCTAAGTAGTGTTTAGACAAAGTCAAGGATTTTTCAGCTTCTGATGCCCAGCCAGCAAGAAGGCTGGAGGGGCACAAGAAGTTGGGAGGGGACACAGCCAGGGCAGCTGACCCAAACTGGCCAAAGGGGTATTCCATACCATGTGACCTCATGTCCAGTATATAAACTGGGGGAAGTTGGCCTGGGGGGCAGATCACTGCTCAGGAATTAACTGAGCATCAATAGTTGAGTGGTGAACAATTGCATTGTGCATCACTTTTTTCATATATTCAAATTCTTTTATTATTGTTATTATCATTATTATTTTCTTCCTTTCTGTCCTATTAAACTGTCTTTATCTCAAACCACGAGTTTTACCTTTTTCCTTCCAATTGTCTCCCCCATCCCACTGGGTGGGGAGAAGTGAGCAAGCAGCTGCGTGGTGTTTAGTTGCTGGCTGGGGTTAAACCACGACAATGACACAGAGATTTCTGTGCTGCCTAGGAAATCCTGGAAATAGCTCCATGTTTTTCTGGGATGTGCTTATTGAGTGCACCTACATGTAAATTAAAGGTAGATGGGTTTATCCTCTGACTCTGAAGCCAGCTGTCAAAGAATCATACTTGCCTATGACAATATTTTATCTAATGCAAATGTCCTCAGGCTAAGTCCTTAACCATGCCCAGGAGTTTTTTGAGAAATTTCTAATTGACCTGAATCAAAATAGTGATTGTCCTAACAATTTACTAGTTCAGATGATTGAATGTGAGTGCCTGGGAATGTTACCTGTCATGATTTCATTTACTGGTAGAGCACTAGTCTCTAAGATCTCTGCTGTCCAACACCACTCCACAGAAGATTTCCTGTGTCTGGAAATTTTATGGGTCTATGGCAGATCCAGAACATTGCTCCTTTATTGAATATATTTTTCTGGAAAAGTGGTAGGGAGCTCATCTGTGGCCATAATAGCTCCTGAAGGAAGGAAGGAAGGGGAGTTTTCACTCTGACTGCAAACCGTGGGTCCAAATCACATATCTTCTGAGTGTTGTTCAAACAGCATTTCCTCTGTTATAATACAAAAAATGCAAGTTTCAGCAATTGTTAGAGGGTATTCTTTAAGGAATAGATGCATTATTCAGAAGACTTGTGCAGGGACATGAATAAAAACACTACCGCAGTTGTGAATCATGATTGCAAATAGATCTGTCTTACCTTCAAGATGTCACCTTCCAAGTGAGGTAACTGTGAGGTTCTGACTTTCACATGTTCATTATTAGGAATACCATAATGCTGAGATGGGAAAGAAGGTATTAAGCTCACAAAGAAGGTCTTATGTGATTTCTCAAATTGCTTCTGTTTAGCACGAGAAGGGAAAAAAAAAAAAAAGAAAGAAAAGAGGTTTTGATCATTTTTCATGAAAGAAATCAACAAAGTGGCAGAAGAACTGCCCAAGAATGGCATAGGATTTGAAGCACCTCCTCAAGAGGAGGCTGTGAAACTTGATTTACATGAGGGTCAATTCCCTGATGTGAACCAGAGAAAGGAGGAAACTATCCTTGAATTTTTCACAATCCTGGAAATTTCCTTTGGAAAACTTATTATCAGTTCTTTAATAGCTTCTATCAAGTTGTGTAGGCTAGTGTCCTATTTTTAAAATGTTTTTCTTCATCCATGTTATCAGCAAGCTTCATGGGAAAGAGGCTAAATGAGTTTCTAAGAGCAAAATAAAAGAATTGACTAATTGTGAAAAAATTACTAACAAGCATAAAACCTATAAGCTGAAATATAGAGAAAGTCATGTTCATTGGCAGAGACGTGCAGTTCCCTTTTGAACTCATCTTTAAGTTGACTTAGACTTCTGTGTCTTCTTTTCCAGAAGCAGCTGTATAACATCTCTAAAATGTGTCCTCTCTTATCCAGCAACATGGCTAAAGCTATTTCTGGACTCCATTTGTATTGTCTTGATTGCTACTGTGTCCTTTCTTTGTATTTGATCAACACAGGTGTCTCTCTTGTCTATTCATTTAGAAGGTCGTTAGAAAGGTATTTTATGCAGACTATTGCCTGGGCCATATCAGACCTCTAGCGACTCTCCCTTTTCTGCTGGCTATCTTCCTTTCATGGCTATTCTATTTTCCTCTTATTTATCAAAATGTGTGTGATTCTTCTTCAGATCAGACGATGATCTCAATCACCACTTGGTAGCCTTTCAAACAAGACCTTTGCAAGCATCGCACTCAAAGATGGTTATTTCTATGATGCTACCTACGTTGGGAGACAGAGGGATGTGACAGCTCTTAGGACATGGACTGTCCCAGACATTTCCAAAGATCTGTTTATGTGTTAATATTATGTGGCAAAGTAAAGAATTAATTTTGCATTTCTATGGTTGATTCAGAGCTAGAGTACTCCACTAGAGAATTTCCTTGTGGCTTCACTAATTGGATCAAATTGTACAGACCCATGAACTGGCAAAGATCTATGCTGACTTCAGTGCCACTCCAGAAAGGATAAAAGTTGCTCTATCTCTTATGCTATTGCAAGATCTGAGTCCATATTAGAATTAATCTTTCGGAATGATACATGAAACATCAGCAAATATGCTGAATGGCTTTGCTTTCTACTTATAGTATGCAAAACATTTCAGAAAAAAATCATTCTGATTGATATTTATGTTATGATGATAACAATAATAAACTCATTAGAGGAAGGATAAAGGAAGGAAGAGACAAAGAAATAATGTTAGAAAGGAAAAGACAAGTGTTTCAAAAATCTATGTAAAGATGACTATGTCTTCTGAAAATTGATATTTTCTCTATTATTATTTTGCTGTTATTGTATTTGATTAATTATTTATACTGCACTATATGCATGCATACATTTTTCAGAAGTGAGGTATTATTTACCGAGTAAGTACTATGTAAATCAACTTGCAAGAACTGTTAAATATTTATAGTCTGTCTGGAAGGTTAGAAGAAGTGCAAGTTGCAGGGATCGTAACTGCATACTGATAACAACAGTATAACCAAAACCATAAACATTGCAGAGGTCAAAAACATTTGCTGTTTTCAAAATTTTTTCCCTTGTCCTAAACCCCAAGATTTGAAAAAAAGCATTCTTTAAAAATGTATCTGTTACATTCCACTGGCCTAGTAAATTGCAGCTTGCCTCTTACAAAGCTTTCATGGTTGAGATTTGGTCTGAATTCTTTAGCACTTCAAAGCATGATTGAAGAGGAGTGTGTCAGTAATTTACTGTCTCTTTGCATCTGTCATCTTGATTTTCCTCACCATAAAGCTTTAAATCTTGGACCTGGAAGGGGTGGAAGCAAAATGCTTGTGCAGCTCTCTCCTCTTCCCGCTATCCTTGAAGAAAAGAAGGGAGAATATAAAACTCTGAGCCTACAACCCTCCTAAATAAGGACTAGTTTTTGTTTCGACATAACTGTTTCAAGAGTAAGCAGATGTTTCAAATTGGATCTTCTAAAATGCTGATAACTGTGCGTATCTCAGACTCCAATCCCTTCCAGAAGTCACTTTACTTCCGAAATATTTATAAAAAGACCATATGGTGAATCTGTTCTTTGAGATGGGGGAAACACGACAATGCAACGATTTATAGCTGATTTTCATTTGCTTTTATTATTGTTTACCCAATATTAACTTTCCACAAAACTGTAGCATTCTTCAATTCCTAGGCTAAAATGGTATTCTTGCATTATTACTTTGAGCAATTACTGAATTTGTTCCCATGGGAAATCTTAAAAATGATAACAAGTAAGTAAACATGCACGTGAGCATATGTAAAATACATAAATTTTTACAAATTTATCCGTCACTTCTCAAATTTACAGCTGTTTACTTCCCTCCTGCTAAATTGTACCCATGTTTTATGCCTAAACTGAGAAACTGAAGTGAAGAATAGGCTGTCACTTCATCAGATCGGAGCCAATCCTTGCTTAATTTCTTGAGAGGTGGTGTTGTCTTTCTTGAGTCCCCTTTTATGTCAGAAAGCCAAGAAAAATGATAATAAATTAAGTTTCCTGAAGGGGGAATTAGGAAGATTCTGCCTACCTAGGCGTACATCACTTTATGTGTATCAAGACAGCACATACATGATGGGATCTCCTAATGCAGGCTTCGCAGGACAGGGACCTCTGTGTTTGTGGTGAGCTTCGCACAACGAGGCAGCGACTGAGACCTGGCCAGTGTGACACATTGTAATACACAGAGAGAGGCCAATTAGGTCCCTGCGTCTGGGTTTCCTTTCATCTAACATTTCTCAGATAAAAGAGCTGCTTTGTCAAAGCAAAGCTCCTTTTCTAGTCAGTAGAAAGAGATAAGCATCTCCAAAGGCAAACTGTTCCACATATTTTACACACCTAACGTGGTGACCTGAGATGAGCCATCCTCCAGAGGTGCTCATCTCTCCCTGTTGCCTCAAGAAGGAACCTCGATGGTTGGCTTGAGCACACTCTCAGGCGGTTGAAGGAAGAAGAAATTAATCCCAGCGACTCAGAAATAAGGAAAAAAGCTAGAGGTATCAGTCTGGCAAGTATACTGGGAGAATACATATGGCTTAAACTGCCTGTTACATAGGATGCCACAGACCATAGGATGCTAGGTAAAGATCAGACTGCATGGTAAACATGTTTCTGTTTGGAGCTGGCAATGTAGCAGTGTCTGGCCTCAACTGTTATGTACATAAGATTTCAAAAATAATAGACTAACAGCTGACTCCTTTATCTTATATATAAAAAGGCTTTAGGATCCTTTTATGAAAAATGCCAGCATCTTGTTACACTCATTCTTTATAACAGATCTTTCACATATCGGTCAATATAAGATAGTGGTATCATCAGGAAGTTGTATTTCTCATCTCTCAGTGGGTTTCATCTTGATATGGTGTTCACATTCAGAATACCAGTTCACACAGCAGATTAATTTTGATAATGTACATGTTTCTTAGGAAAAAGTTTATGTTCAGAGTCAAGATGAAGTCAAAATGATATCATAGTATATTTCATGTTATCAGCTACGAAAGAAAGGATTTCAACACTGGATCTGTTTTTCAGGCATCAATTTGAGGAGAAGAATTAGCATTGCAGAGAGAAAAGGGAGAATAGTGACTTTTTTCTTGTGCATTCATTGTCTTGAATCAGCCTATTGTCTGGGGCTGTACGTGTGTGGGAGTGCAATTCACTGGTGGTTGAATTCAACTCTCAGTTCTTTCAGCTGTGTTTTGAGGCTCCGATTTCCTATATTTCTCTCTGTAGTTTTAATAATAAGGGATAGTTTAGGACAATATGTTCTACATTTTCTATGTTATTGAGCTTTCTTCATGTCCTCTCCAGAATAACAAAGCAACTAAAGCTCCACCAGTGTAAAACCAATGCAAAGAGGTAAGCGTCAGCACTAAAGAAACCAAGAGACTCCTGTGAATATACCATATTCCATATCTATATAAGGAAAAAATGTGATATTCATGTAGTCACACACGTTGCAATCATTAAGGTACTTCTTTTAATATCCCCGCCTAGTACAGTTTTAGTCCTGGAGGCCACATGCATTGGTCTTGTGTCTCCTTCTCTAACCACTGGATCTGCTGGCATTGCCATAAGGTCGGTTCCTTTCCTTCAGTGACAATTCTGAGTACGTATGTGAGTTTTCCCTGCTTATGTGTATGTATTTGTGTGCACAATTGATACATGTGTGTAGAAATCTACAATTAGTGAGTCACACACTGACGCATATAATTCTTATGGCTACCAGCTTTATTGAATTGTTACCCGTGTTATATGACTAAAAGAGAGGGAAACAACAGCTAGAGCAGTGGTGACAAGAACATACTACAGCACTAGGAGAATCTGATAAAACCTGAGAAGATCCAAATAAAAGCAAGACAAAGCAGATTCAAACTAGAAACAAGCAACACGTTTTTTTTAACCATGAGAATAATTAATGATTAGGATATTTAATGAGAAATGTGTTAAACTTCTCACTTGACTAGAGCACCCTATTAGTAAAGGTTGCAGCGACTGCTGATCTTAAAGTCTATTAATTTATACAACAGACTTCAAATTGAAACATTTCGGGAAATAAAAAACATTTTTTAAAAATTAAATGCAAGTGAACAGAGGCAGTGGTGAAGCCTGATATCTGAACAAATGTCAGTAAAAATGAGCTAGAAAGACAACAGGTAAATACATCAGTAAACCATAGCAAGTGATCTGAGTGATGGATCTGAGGATTTTCCTCCTCCATTGAGAGTAAAGGTAATGCTAATGCTGTGTTCCCTGTTTTTGCACTGGTTTGCTTTCATTCTCATGGCTTGTGTAGTACAAAATGAGAATTTCCTGAGGGGAATAACTTAATAATATAACTGGCAGAAAGCTTGCCTGCACAAGGGAAGAGTAAGGACTTTTCCCACAAGCATTTGTAGAAACATGAATTTATAAGGTAAATAGTCCGTAAGAGCTCAACTGTCATCAAAATTAGGGAAGCTAGGTGTGCTTTGTGCTTCTGATAAGCACTGAAAAGAGAAGGAGTCTTGGTCTTTGCATGAAACACATATAAAATATGTGCTGTTCTCTTTTCCATGCTCTTGCTTCCAGCCAGATATCTTTAATGTCTTATTAGATGATTCTGAGAAAGGGAGATAAATTAACATGGCATAATACTCTGGAGACATGGTTTCAAAGGGGTCTGTGATAAATAAAGCAGAGTATCAATAGCTGTTACTTAAAAAATTACTCACCAATTTGAACTGGAATATGCATCTATTGTCTTGCCTACCCAGTTCCTCTTTCCATCTCATTCATAGTTTTACACATTCTGGGAAGTATAGCGTAGCACATTAAAGTTATGTAACTATGTTTATGAAAAACCTTCTAATTTCTTATAAATAAAGCCCTAAACCCATATGTAAGCCAGGGAACATCTTCTGATGTTCAAGAACTGAAGTGATTTTCCAAATATGTCATAAATTAACTTCTCCCTGCAGTTTGCTTGGATGTACATCAGTGTGATGTGTGCCTTGGGAAAGGCTATTCATGTGGCTGTAATAATGGATATAATCTTGGCCTACCCTGACATGTCCAGAAAGGAGGTTTATCAGGATTGTTCTGCATTAATCACACTTTAGACAGCTCTACATTGTAATAAACCAATGATCAGTGAAGAGGTAAATCATATGTTGGGAATCCTAGGCCACAGAGATTTAGTTAAACAAGCAAAAATGTGTGTGAGATGTATGTACACAAATGACAT
Organism: Buteo buteo; assembly: GCF_964188355.1. NCBI lineage: Eukaryota > Metazoa > Chordata > Aves > Accipitriformes > Accipitridae > Buteo > Buteo buteo. The sequence goes on along the minus strand of NC_134187.1, from coordinate 13,437,838 downwards.
TATTTCTAGGGAAATAGTGCTTTCAATATTGACAAATAAGTGGTCTCTTAGTTGGTGTAGTGTAAAGATCGTTTAGGAAAAAGGATTACTCCTACTAACAGTGGCTCAATAATGCCAAACTGAAATCAGGCCTAGCAAGTCTGTTTTCTGTTAGTAAAGTCATTATTCATCCACTGTTATAATTTCTGATTTGCTCTTCTCCAGCATTCAATCCCGATGTGTGACTTTGTTCCAAGTTTATTTTAACTTCACATGGGTTCTGTTCTATCTGATGGTCTTTCCACTGTGATTTTCAGAAGTCAACATGACCAGTCACCTTACTACCACCAGTTTCTGGCACAGCTTTGAAATTAGTATCTCCCGAGAAAAGAAAAGCACAAACAGAAGTGTCTTTTATTACAGGAATGCTGATACTGCACGGGACTCAAATGCTATCTGTGGTCAAGGTTGGACTTGGAAAAAATTACTCTTGGATCCTGCAAAAGGCATACATGTAGAATGGGCTGTATAGGTGTGGGAGACAGTCCCATTGTTGGGGGACACAACAGTTACCACACAGGAGAGGAGTGACTACTACAACAAATCTGGGATCAGCATGTATACTTCATGCAGACCATGTAAAATTACATAGTGGAGCTCAGGGAGCATTTTTGCACGTCAGTAAAATTTTGAAGAATAAAGAATATGAAGGCTAAGGACTTGAGAGTAGTTTTGGTCTCGTGGAGTGAACAGAACTGGGATTCGAGAAACTTGCATTCAGTTCCTGCTCCATTTGTGGGCATCATTATGTGGCTGAAAGTAAGCTTTTAAACTTATATTATGCCAGTGTTCTCCAGTTATCAAATAGAGATGTGACATCTTAATGCTATGAGATTTTATAAAAATAGATTTATTACTGAAATGTGCCATTTTCAGATATGGCAGCTATAGGGTCATATAAGTATCTTTTACTAAAGGAGAGAGAACATAAGAATAAACCATTTATCAGGGTTTTAGTTCCCTGCTCAAAGCATGAGTGGTGACACTATCAAATGAACAAATGCTTATTTCACTTGTCTTCTTTTTAAAGTGGAAAATTAAATTACAGTCACAAAATACTCCGAAATCATTATATTTTTTCTAATTGATTTAAAACACTTGCTTTCTAAATCTGAAAAGTTGCAAACAACATCCTCACTCTGATTTTCTTAAAAGAATTCTGCACCATATGTAAGCTGTTAGGCATCTGTTTTGTCCTTGTGTACATGTCAAATCATACTCCAGTTCAGTCTTGATTGTCCTATTGTGGATCGAAGCCATATTTTGCAAAAATGCATGATGCTGAAGCTATGCTCACTTGCAGCCTTGCTGTTAATGCCACCAAAATAATTTTTATCAACTTCCTTGCTTCAGCAAACAGCTGACATTTCTTTTGGCAAAATGAACCACAATACTCCTGATCTGACGTCAACGAGCTGACAACGAGTTTGTAACAGATGAAGCTGTGTATTTGGCTGTTCATGGCTGAAAAGGGTACTGTACACCCAAACCACATGTAGCATTTCTGCTTTCAATTGTAACAGAAGTTTTCACAATGTGAATAATTTTCTAGCTTTTCTATTTGTATAACAATTTGGACCTGGGCACTTAAAATCAATGCTTTTGATTTTGAAATGAATGGATTTTTAAAATATCAGTGTTGAATATGTTGCATATCTGGTGTACTGGTCCCAGGTGGGATTTTTCTTGGAAATTAAGATATTCTGATTAAATTTGGTATTACACTTCTCTGGTAATTTTTTTTTACCAAGAGCTTTCTTAACTTTCTATAATTGAATAAATAGAAGTGAACTATTTCATTTTCATTTTCTTCCCTTAGTGAACTATCTATGGTGATTTTTGCCATGTTTGGACTACTTCACTTCTACGGAAGAAGCAGAAAATAGCTGTTCTCCTGCTAGGCCACCAAGCAGGCTTTCATTTAAGGAAAGTTCATTTTATGATCTGCAGTCCTTCAGGTAGCAAAAATTGAGAGGGTTTTCTTAGTAATGAAAGTACATGCTTCTCCCTGGAAAGTGTGTCCTAAAATATTTTTTTTAAAAATCTTTAAATAAATTTGTAATTTTTAGCAATTAATTTATTTAATTCTTATACAGGTCTGAGAGATTCTAGTAGAAAGAAAATTGATTTAACTGTCGTCTGGAAGGTCAAATTCTAAAGACAGAGAGAATAATGCACCTCACAGTTACGCAGGTTATTGTGCCTGACTTAAGGTCCATCTTACTCATGATTCCATCAGAGTTTTGTCTGCAACTCTTGCTGATCATGAAATTTGGATGTACCAGTCTAATTTCCTCTGCCAGTGTTCAGGTTATGAGGCTGCACACCATAATTTCCATATCATGGGACCCAGCACTCACTAAGGTTTTGTTGATCTTGCTGTTTCATCTATTGCAACTACATACTACAAAAGGTCATAGAGGTATTTCTCAGAGATGTTGGCAATAAGTGGGAGTTGCTCCTTGGTTTTGTTGCAAGCAATAAGGATAAAACATCCAGAAGTGGGCCACTGTGTTTCTGGAATGGTAATTGTCTGCTTTTTAATGATGCATGTGATTTGATTTTACTGCCTTGAAAAACTATTTTGTCTTTTAGAATTGTCATTTGCCACTGCTCACTTGGTAGAAATAGAGAACAGAAAATGCACATGCAAACATAAACATTTAGCTGGCCTCTAAGCTGCGTTGCATAGGACCCTGAATTGCATATGATTTCATACCTTGGGTTATTCTCAAATTCAGAGCCTCTGAGGGGTTAAGGATTGCAGTTCAAAAGGCAACTGAGGGGCCTTTGTACTGAGCATTACAGGCCTGTCTAGATACAGAATGTTGGGTTTAATGATTCTGCCTCCCACTTTATGGAAAATTCTCCTATTATTTTTTAGTTATTATTTTTGACAGTATTCAAGCAAAAATGACCTCAGTTTTTCAGAGAACCAAGCACATAACCAAGCACACCATATGTGTGCTTGGCCACCAATTAATGACATAGTTGCATAATGGCATAGCTGCATAAACAGGGCAGAGGGAGGAGGTCAGTTTGAGAACAAAAAAATTATCTAAAGGCTACAATCTTGTTTATGAACAGATTGATTCATGTAAATTCACTCAAAGTTGAGAATTGTTTAACAATTCTGTTATGCAAACAAATCTGCTATACACATTGTTTGCAAGCCATCAGTGTGAGTAGTGAATCTTCATCCTACGTGGCTGGCTATGTAAAGCACATGGCATGGCTTTGTTCCTTGGTTAGTAGATTTAGGCTGTAGAAAGTGGTTTTACTAGAATATCAAGTGACTTTTTATGATTTCACTGCCAAACAAAAGTTCTTGATATAAACAAATCACTGCAACGAGCTCTAAATATTCATTAATATGGATATTAAACATAGGCTTCCTGCTTTAGGATTGTATTCTAAGTGTAATTGAAATACAGTTTTATGGGAAATTCATGATATTTTATATCTTTTTAATGAGGATTCCATATATTTGCTGTCAGTGTAGTATTAACCTGCCTCAACAGATAGATTTTACCTGCTCTCAGAGTTTCCAGTGTAATACGTTCCACCTGCTTTTGGTCCTGTCTTTGTTTAGGTCTCATCTACATTGTATATTGCTATTTACTGTCACAAGTAATGACCAGATTCATAGTTGCAACAGCGCAAAATTCCCCAGTTGAAATCTTGACCTGTTGAACAAAGGAAATGCAAGTGTAGGTTTCAATAAGGACAAGATTTATAGGTCTATGACAGATAATGAATGTTAAAATTTAAACCTAGGTTGCTCATTCAAGTGGGAAGGAGGAGTGAGCAGAGATAACCCAAATATTGCCCGTGTCTATATGAAATACTAATGACACTGCTTGAGTAGCTGCTTAGCATTTGCTGCTGAAATCAAGACCAATATAGCAGTGTCAAAATGCTGGTTTCACTCTGTATAGGAATACACAGTGCTGAATTAGGTGCCCAGAAGTCCTTATACGTACATAGCTATCCCCTAGTCCCATTGGCAAAATAACCCTGTCGATTCATTGAAAATGTCATGCAAGTATGAGTGTACAAATGCAATGAAAGGTGAAGGGCATCACAGACTAAATTGTTATAATACCTACTGCTGTCTCTTATAGATAAAACTCTGCTGTGCCAGTCTGACTGGCAATGCTTTTATTTTGTAGTATTTGTATTTAATTTTATGTAAGAAAAGACAGAAGCAAAAGAAAGATTTTCATAGAGGGAATGACTGGGCAGATAATGAAGGCTATAGAGCATTAGCAATGCTAAGAAGTCTCAAGCAGCCCTTAGAGAAATGGGAGTTTCGTAACAGTGTCTGAATGTGTCTCAAATATCATGCTGACTTTTGTCACCAATGAATTTCCCACACTGTGGGAGTTTTAAAGAATGACTTATTGGCTTATTGGCCTTCTCAACCCATGCATGCAAATCCAAAGAGACAGACTCACTACATTTTTGCATATCCTTAATATTCCAAAGCCTTAGAATTCAAATATTGCCGTTCACAGGTTGGTAAGCATACAAATGGGAGTGTGCAGGGAAGGACTGGCACCACAATCAAAACAGAAATTACAAGACAGGTCATTGTAGTCCAGCATGTTATGAGGAAGTACAGAATAAAAAAGTCATTCAGAACCAAGTGCCTCATTCTGGAAATGAAGACATTTTAAAGGATCAAGCGTGATTTTGTAGTTGTGAGTTACTTGAGTGAGTGGGATTTTCATTCTGTAGTTTTTAAGCAGTGGGGAGACCTGTCGGAAAGAATACCTAAAGCTGCTTGCTTTGCCAGGTTTACTCTTGGATTGTCAAGAAATTTTAGTGTTGGAAAGCTCTTCTTCAAATATTTCACTTTCCTTTATGAAAAATACTATTCCCTGTTCATGGTGAATTATCATGGCCTAGGGACCTATCCTCTGGAATAGTATCATTGCATGTCTACATGGAGAGCCTTCAGCTACCAGCAGCACTGCAGCCACGCAGTTATCCACTGAGTTCATGTACTGTCAGTTATCTGAAGATTATTGATTTCAGAGAACACTTTAAAGCTGCGAGTCAGCTGTCAGCTGGTTGGCTTCTGTTCAGCCCACTGATCTGTTCCCTCTCTGTGTTACTCAGCAACAGCCTGAGACCGGTTCTCTAGGCTTCTGGTTAAAAGTGCCTACGTGTGGGACAGACGAGCCTCGGTCAATAGTAGATATTAAAATTATTTCTCAGGACAGCTGAATGGAGCCTGGATATTTTGACCTGGGCTGTTTTAAAAGTTTGTATCAAAATGTACTTTTCATTGAAAATGCCTGACTTTTTTTTTCCTGTGATCTATTTTCTGATACTATTTTTTTTATGTACTAACGGAAAAATTTAAAACATTTCATTATTTGAATGAATATGAGGTAATTTTTTGCTTTGTTTCCCACTCTTTTCCATTTGTCTCTCCCTTCCCAAATTTTTCCAGTTTAAAAGACAGATGATGGGAAAGGCAGGAGTAAAAACTAAAAACTGAAATGTAGGTACTAGTTAGATTAAAAAGTTCAAAATTCTTTTAGTGATCAGGATGAGAGGAAAAGATGCTCTGGATAACATAGTATCTACACTTCTACATGAATTATTTTACATTTGAAATAACTTTTTCAGCATAACAACATCTGTTTGAAGTAGCCATGAAACTTTGGAATAGAAATGGCACAAATGCCTGAAAATTAAATCTCTGGTGAAGTTATTGTCTTCGATGCAGCCAAGTATTTGCCATTTCTATGTAGGTCTATTATACAAAAGTAAGAGTATTCGCTAAGGGAAATCAGGTGGATTTATTTTTACTTTTTCAGGCAAGTTTGTTGCTGCTTGCTTGTTAAGTATTTCCAGGGTTCTGTGAACTTGCAAATGAGTGTAGGAAACATATGCTGAAGGGCTTACAGGGCAGAGAGATAGTGTCAGGGAAAGATGAACTGGTCGCAGACAGCTCAGAAGATGAAAGAAAGATAGCAACATGTGGATGGCTCTCCTGGATACTTATAAACAGATAAAGAACAAAGCAAAACATAAATCAGTGACAATCAGGAACACAAGTTTCATTGTACACTCTTAGAACTGGCCATCTCAAGGACAGTCATGTCTCAAAAACTGTATTGCCAGTGCACTACAGCAAAAATAGCCTGCTGTATGGTAATGCTATTTTATTAGTGATGCCAGTACCATTTTTCTTCATTTGATGTATTGGGGGTTAATACTAGGTGAGATTTTTCAACCTCTTTAACCATGAGTTGTGAAGTTGGTTGACCTTTGACTGCTAAGTGCTGACAGGGTCCTGTGAACCCTGGAAATGATAGTATGATGTTATTTTACTGGTGAGGTGCAAACAGATAAAGAACAAAGTAGCACATAAATCAGCAGAACCAAATCCCACTCCAAAAAAATTGCAGGAGGAGAGGGAAAGAGATGAGCCATGATTATTGTGCACATTGGAAATCTGTCACAGTCATAAGTTTGAAATAAAAACCTATCGCTTCAGGAACTAGGAGGTTGTCAGTAAATACTTCAGAAACCAGGAATGGGCGAAATTGTACATCAGAATTAATGTTTTGCAAGGGTAAATGCATCCAAGAAAGACCTGTTCTTGCCATATCTGCATGATATTTTGGCATCCCGTTTCCGGTGCAAGAAAGTTTCTGCAGGTTTTTTACAAGGTATAATACTGGGGAGAACTCACAACAAATATCACTGAAAAATGGGAGAAGTCTTGGTCTGATTTATCTCTTTTTTTAATTTGATTGGGGTTTCTATACTAGTAAAAAGGATTTAGAAAGCCTGAGAGACAGCCTTGAGCCTGAGAAATGAGCCTGCATGCTGCTCGAGCTGCTACAAAGAGCTGTATGCAGAATTAATGCTTAAGGAAAAATCTGCTTCAGTTTCAGGTGCCTAGCCACCTTGTGGTTTCATAAATTTAAGCAAATGATAATCAGCTACTCTTAAATAACTGTTTCTTGATCCCCCCACGCTAGAGATTAAAATTATTACATAGAAAAATAGGTATTACTTCCCTCACAGTACAGATGGTGAAACCAAATCCAGGAATGCTTCAATGGATTGATGCGAGTCACAAAGAGTATAATCTAAAGGCACCAAGGAAAATACCAACACACTACTAAAAGTCAGTGCAACCCTGAAAAATGGGCATGAAGAAATATTATGTTAAAAACTGGCCCCGTGGTTGTCCTTAGCACTGGGAAGCATTTCATTTCTGCTAAAGCACTGACAGGATCACAATGACTGACTCAGGACCTTTAAGATACAATTTCCAAAGCATCTGAGTGACATCTAGGAGCATATTGCCATCAATATTCAATGGAACACAGTTATTCTATTATCTTGTTACTGTAGAAAATGCTATTTTCTCTCAAGGCTATCCTAGCCCTTAGTACATAGCCATGCCTATGTTCTAACTTGTTGGGTCATTCACTTGTCTGATCTCCAGGAAAGAAATATAAAATTGTTCAAGCAAGACAGGGTCACTGTTTCCAAGGCAAATTGTTTGTTCTTGCCTGAAGCTGTTTTTTATTTGGACTTAGCCTGGTATAAACACTTCTTACTCAGGATTTGCAAATACAGCTATTTGGTGTATTGGTTCTAAGAACTCCATATATAAAATACACAATTCTTGTGCATAAAGGACATGAATATTTTTTTCTTGACAGAACAAATATAAAGGTAATGAACACATTTTCTAATCATGCAGTCACACAAGCTCTCCACTTCTCTTGGGAAGCTGAATGACACTTAATTTTTTTTTTCCTTACCTTTTCTTAGCATATTCTTCAACTGTGCCTTATATGACACCTCCAAGAGGCTTGGATAAGATAAGATAAATGACCAATTCAGTCACCGAATTTTGAAAGTAGAGGGGCCAGACCCGTAACATGAGGAACTGTGTATAATTAATACAGGCAATATTTTTTGTGAATATATTTATCTTTTCTCAGTGCATTTTTGCAATATTTTTATTACTAGTTTTGGAGTAACTGGGCAAATATATGGGACATATATACATTTTTCCATATGTGGTTTTGGTATTGGGTGTGTTTTTCTTCTACAGATTAAGACAAGAAACCTGAGAGAAGTTGAGTGGTCCATCGATCAAAATATTCATTTCCAAGAAGCCCCAGATGCCATACAATTGTGCAGAAGGGAGAGTATATAAATCAGACAATCACTTTCTGGTATTACATTCTGTGTCTAAAGATTATTACTAACAGAAAAAAAAAGTTAGACAGGGCATGCAACATACAGAGGTAATACCAAGATTCTGATTATTTTCCTGTCTTTCAGCCTTATAACTTTTCTGCACCTGTTGAACTATGGTGTGTTATATTTCCCACCACCTGTCAACAGCTACTGAATATACCACCCAAGTGTTGATTCATCAATGCTTTCAGTAACACTGCTGCTGTAAGAGATAGGAGAAGAAAAGGTTGTTGGTCCGCATGGAAATAAAAGCAGACTAGTTGAATGAAACTTTTTCATCTTAATTATACTGCAAGTCTTTCTTTCCTTCACTGAGAGAAATCAGCCTGCTTCTGGCTGAAGTTGTAAACACAGACGTGAAATTCAATTTTTTAGATGAAAATTATCAATGAAACACTATATAACATGAAGTTTCAACTCTCTTAATTAAGATCTTTCATACTGATTTCTTTTTAGCAGGGGAATGTTATGTGATGGGAAGCTAGTAACAGATTTGAAATGTTAATTTCTATTGTAACACCTACTAAGAGCTTCATTTATGGGCTGGAAGGCACTGGTTACTAGCTCAGTACTCGGCACTGAACATGACGAGAAACAACTTGCGGTACAGATGGATGACAGGAGGCGCAGCAAGTTCAAAGATTATGGAATGCAGCATGAAATCAACCAGAGGAAATCAGCTGTGCCCTATAAAGACAAAAAGCTTTGTGTGGCTTTGAGTATTCCTCTCTGATAAGTAGTTTTTTAAAGCCTGTCTGGGACCAAACATATCTCACTCTTTTCCATGCACTGGTATAGTTTCTTATCTCACCTTTGCCTTTGTCACCAAAGGCAAAGACATGCCTTTGCACAGCTCACAAGAGGGATCAGTATCCAAAGTGAGGTTCTGGGTCATACGGGTACTTTCTTATTTACACATTGTCCTGGTTGCAGCTGGGATAGAGTTAATTTTCTTTCTAGTGCCTGGTATAGTGTTATGTTTAGGATTTAGTATGAGAAGAGTGTTGATAACACACTGATGTTTTCAGTTGTTCCTAAGTAGTGTTTAGACTAAGTCAAGGATTTTTCAGCTTCTGATGCCCAGCCAGCAAGAAGGCTGGAGGGGCACAAGAAGTTGGGAGGGGACACAGCCAGGGCAGCTGACCCAAAGTGGCCAAAGGGGTATTCCGTACCATGTGACGTCATGCCCAGTATATACACTGGGGGAAGTTGGCCTGGGGGGCATAGCTGGGCATCAGTCCGTGGGTGGTGAGCAATTGCATTGTGCATCACTTGTTTTGTATATTCCAATCCTTTTATTAGTATTGCCATTTCATTTTTGTTATTATTATCATTATTAGTTTCCTCCTTTTTGTTCTATTAAACTGTTCTTATCTCAACCCACGAGTTTTACCCTTTTCCTTCTGATTCTCTCCCCCATCCCACTGGGTGGGGAGAAGTCAGTAAGTGGCTCCGTGGTGTTTAGTTGCTGGCTGGGGTTAAACCACAACACATAAACCATAAATGTATGGTCATTGCACAGGATGCCACCCTTGCTGCCCAAGCTTACTCCTCCATATGAGTTGTGACTCCTCTGCAACACTTTCAGCAAGGGCAATAACATCCACCTCCTTTAATTTCCTTGCACTCCCATATCTACACTCTTCCTCCTCTGATCATTTTCACGGTCAATTCTGTTTATTGTGCACAGCTCAAAATGTCAGTTTGTCACTGAAGCTCCTCCATTGTCTGTGGGGTGTCACTCAGGCTGTGTCTAAATGCTTCGGATTTGGCATTAAAGGGAGAAATCCTATCTGGCTCTTTCTGGTCAACAACAGTGCTCCCAGCCAACAGCTGACTCAGTAGCTCCACTTCCAGGCTGCAAAGATGAGTCACCTACCCTGATTCCAAGAACGCTTTTTGATAGTTCAGGTACTGAGTCCAGATCTCATCAAAACCATGACTCTCCTCACCGTTTCTATTCTTTAGAACCCTATACTTTTCTCAGAAACATCAAAAAATTGGGTATTGTTTTAACAGATACCCATAAAATGGAGGTTGCCTTCACTAATGAAGAAAGATTTCCAATTTCAGGCTAACAAATATGATTCCCACTGGGAGATCTGACAATAGTTTATAGTTTGGAGCTAAGAAGTTAAATAGTTTATGAAAAGGGAAAAAAGGATGTATGACTGTAGAAATTCTAGTTTGCAGATGCATTCAATTCAGATCACACAGATAAATATTTAATAATTGTATTCCTTGCTCATGCAAAAAAGCAGGTTAAAAAAATCCCTGGAAATATGTGTATTAATCTTGGAACCTTAGCTACTCTGTATGTAGTGAAATTAGCTGTCTACATTCAAAGTATATTTCTCTGCAGTGTTTGAGGACTTAGTGGGGCATCTGATGCAGAACCCTGTGTGTTGGCAGGTAAATGAACAGAGAACCATTTTTTTAATTACCTTAAAAATGGTTTTATCTATAGCTCACTAATTGACCCATATAATAATTTGTTAGTGATGTGAACTTCAGATGATGTGTTCTAGTTCACATCAGTTGTGAAGCATTTAGCAAAAAGCAAACTGACACATATCTGGATAAAAAAAACTCTGAAGGGATTTTCTTGGTTTACCAAGATAATTCAGATTTCTTGACAGGTAAGAAGACATATACAAGTCTGTGGCTGATATAAATGTTATCATAATGCTTTCTTTCATTCCAGCGTAAGTACAACTCAGCTAGGTTACCTTTAGAGTAATAATATATTCTTAAAATATATCAAGGAAAAAAATATTACCTGCTTGGATTGATCTTCAGTAATCAAATATGATCTTCAATAATCACATACAAATACAATATGTTTCAGGTTTAAAGTAGTTTTGAAATTTGACATATTTTCATTGTGATTGTCATGCATTCTATGACAGTTATGTTAAAGGTCCTTGCTGAAGAATGTATTTCACTACTCTGTAGTCAGTGGCTACACATTGTGCATGCAGACATAACTACAGAAAAGTGGCATGTGCATCCTACATAGGATGGAAGGGGATAGGACAGTCTGTTCATAAAGTGATACCTATTTATATATATAAATTTATATATATTTATACAGGGTATTATGATTACTTCACTTGGCACAGAGATGTACCAGTAAATCAAAACAATTGTTTAAGTAATAGTACTGAGAATTTTGTATTCCACTTCATTTAGTGAGTCTCTAGGAAGGTGCTGGAGGATGATGGTCAGGTTATCTATTCTTTCAGTTTCCTTAAATTTCTTCTAATCCTAACTGTTCCCTTGAATCATCCCTATAATTTATTTAATGTAATTTGTACTGCAGTAATTACTAGATCCCTCCCTTGAGATATATAAATAAATGTGAAGTATACCTACAGGATTATCAAGAGGTCTGAGATTTACTTTTCCATTAAAAGGAAGTTCATAGTGACCCAATGTGGTTTTCAGTCCAGTGCTCCAACCATATAATTATCTGACCTTTCATCCACCACCAAGAATCAATACCTGGAAAACTTTATGCTTTTTATGACTTTAATTTTGTATTGTGAAAGACATAGTGTAGGGTCCAGGACAGCTTGCATTTTTAACAGTTAGTCAACAAAATTTACAGTTTCCTGCTTCATAAACCAGAGTCCCATGTTTCTAAACAGTGAAGAATAAACATTGTGAATACATGAAACTCAAGACTAAAAAAAAAAGAATATAGAAACCTAAAAACAATAGAAAAATTACAAAACATACTATGTTTTGACAATGAGTTATGCCAAGCTCCATTTCAGACAGAACTGTGTCAATGGGTACATTAGTCTGAGTTGTATCATGAGAGTGGTATATGATGAGAAAGTATTCTCTTAACAGTGGGTTACAGCTCTCCCCATAGCTCAGTGCTCGCACCCCCATTGCACACTGCCAATGCTCAATAGGAGTACAAAGAGTCTGGGTTGCCATCTGGGCTGTGAAAGTTATCAGAACTTCCTCCTCCCCCAGTGTTTATTTTCTTCTGTCATGGTATATTCACTGGTATACCATACCTCCAGTTGATCTGTAAGTGAGAGACAGTGCCTCACACTGGACAGGTCAATAAAAACAAGTTTGACAAAGAAACCACCAAGCAATCTCATCACGGACAAACTATTGCTGGCAGTTTCAACGATGGTGGTAAAGTCAGAGAGGTGACAGATTTAGACAACAGGGTCAGCCTTTCATCAACAAACAAACTCTGATCAAGCGTCTGAAGGTCCCAGATAACCTCCTTGACATCTGAGCAACAGGAACAATATGTAAATGAAGCTTTCATCATGCAGTGAAATTAGAATAAGAAATAATTAAAACAACTAAAATGTATTAGTGAGCACAACCCATCAAAAGCTTTCCTAAAGACAACTTTGCATGGAACAGACAGCATCTTTCTGTCTGTGTAAAGATGTCCTGACCTGATTTACATGTACACTAAGACTTCCTTGTACTGCTTTGTCAGGGAAAACAGCCTGTTCATCTACATAGAAAGGAGAGTAAAAAGGCCTTAGTAAAAATGAGATTTGCAATTCTGATGCTTGTTTCTAGAAAAAAACCCTATGCATTATTGTTGCATTCCCAAGTATGTTTCTGAGACCTCTTCAGTGAGCCTGAGCTCAGTAAACAGCTCAGGTTAGACCCATCTGCAACCTTCCCTGTTGCCTGGGTTCCTAGCTGCTCTTCGAGCATCTCAGCAACTTCACAGTCTGTCCTGCTGCTCTCTTCCAAATCTACTACAAGCTCCTCAAACATTAATTTAAACAGTGAATAATCAAAAATAATTTGCAATATCTAAAATCATAGCAACAGCCAAGGGTAGGACAATATGTAATTGCCTTGTTTGCAGGTCATACTTAGCCCCTCTGTACCTCGGAGTTTTTCAGTCAAGCTAGAAAGTTTCAAAACTAGTTTCAGAATCAGTGAGGCAGTAATGGTAAGAGCACAAGTTCCTTTAAAAGAAGATGGAGAATCCTCGCCCCTTGCAAACGTCTCTCCAAACATCACCTACACCAAAGCAAACAAACAATACTGCTTCCAGATCTAACACCTTATATATTTATTTAAAATTGAACTGTAGAGTCACATGTAGCTCTGCTAGGTTATCCATTGATACCAGATGCTTTTCACAACAGCCAAACCAGCAGCAATCTTTGGGTCATAGTCACAGAATGATTCTATAAAAATGGCACTCTTTTTGGATCCTTTTCTCAGTTGCTTTGTTGCAAAAAATACTGTGTAATTTCTAGGCTTAAACTTATTTTATTTCACACAGAATAAGTACAGAAGATAGTATTCCTCAGGAACCTTATTGAGGCAAGCCCCTGTAATGGATTAGGTTTGTAAGCCATTTTGCTAAGATTGAATATTACAGATATAGGAATAGGTATAGGAAAGGTAGCTACACACAATATCCTATGTATTGCACATGACTGCATACGACTGATACTAACGTTTGTGGCCTGCTAGTGGAACTTCTTTTGCTGAGTAATAAAGCTGTTTTTTGCTTCAGTGAGGAAGAAAGCTGCAGCCAACCAGCTCTGCCACCACACATGAAGGAAGATGGTGAAAGGTTGAAGTTTATTACAAGTGGAATGCTTTCAGAGGCACACAATTTGTCCCCTTGGTTCATTTTGACAGCATTCTCAAGATAGCAATCCACAGTTTATTTTATATGCTATACATCTTTATTCTTCTCAGATCATGCACTTTGAAAGTTCTCTCCCTTCTGTCATCAGGTAGAAGATATTTGTCTTACCCCAGCCCTTTGGCCTAAAGAAGACCCTTTTCTTCTGCAGGAAGTTTAAGAACTGAATTCATATAAGGAATTTCAAGAACATCTCTCAAAAAGATGACATTCACTCAGGATGCATTATAGGAAATAATTCATCATTCCACCTCTTGTATACAATCAATAACACTAAAAGACTGTCTTGTCATCTTATCAGGCTACATAGGTTTTAGCAGTTCCTTTATTAAGCCTGGAAAAGAAAGCAAGGAGAGAGGGATTCTTTGAACACCTAAACACAGTGTCACACTGAGTGTGATCCTGACACTGCCCAGGGAACCTGCTATCCTTTGTTTACAGATAGATCTGTGATAACCCGACAGCTCAGATGGAAGGTCACTCGAAAGGACAAGCAGGGGGTTCTTTTCCATCATCCCTGAATCCTGAAAGTGGCGGGTTTGACCACCCTCAGTATCCGGGCTCTCTCTTAAATTCTACTTTTCTCGCTGACAGAAGTATATGGAATGTGATCAGGAGATATTTGGGCAATTTGTCTTCTACTACAAGTGGGAGGGAGAGGAAAGGGTGAATAAACCCCTATGAACTATCTGGAGGGAATTTTATTTCTGTAGAGAAAATAATACGGCCATGCAACTACAGGTTTTTGACTGTTGACATAGCTGTCGTGCAAAACTGGTTTGTATATCCCTGTGTATCCATACTAGCAGGTGTAAATAATCATTAATACCACATGTGATATCAGAACTGCACTAGAGGCAATGAATGTTATCCCACTGACTTCAGCATGTCCAGGCCAGCATTTCACCCTCAGTTCCCGAGTCCATGGGTGTAATCGCAAACCAGAATGGGTTTGCTGTTCCCTATTCATGAAAGCACAACTTGAACAACAGGCTAGAAATTGCACCACAGCCTTGCCAGCTTTGATAAAACCATACTGTCCTCCAAGAAAGGTCACCAGCGAAGCACTCACTCCTGGTAGACCCATAGTTCATCTTGGTTATCCTGATTCATCTTGCAGATGACAATGACATAACCAGTTGCCTCAGAGGAAGGTACAAAAACTTCTCCAACAGCAATTATTGAATAACTTGCCTACAAAACTTTCTTCTTCTTTCCAGTAATTAGAAAGTGGCTTTTAGTTTCTTGTGTAAACTTTAGGGCTTGCAACCTTGCTAGAATCATAGGTCCACTAATAATCCTTAGCTATTATTGAATTTTCTGAAGTATTTAATCCTTTCTTCAGTCTGGACTCCAAATATATTTTATGGCTATAAGCTGTCCAGGCTGCTTACATGTTCCATGAATGAATGAATGACTTTTATTGCTTCTAAATTGTTAGTTAATCAATGCTTAAAGTGGCAGAGGAAAAAAATAAAATGTAATCAGGTTTTTTTGAGTCTCCTACTTATTAACTTTTGATTTATTCACTCTTTGACATTTATCTGCAAATGTTTTTTATGGTTGTCTTTGGCACACATCTAAAGTATACCGTCTATGATCACACTGTCTTGTCCACCAACAGTCACTTGACATAGTTTTATCAAGTCACCATTGGCTTAAGGTTTGGGTTTTCTTTTCCTTTATCAGATCTAATCTGTCCTAGAGGCAACTTTTCCCTCAGCCTTGTTCTTTCTTTCTTTCTGTACTCAGAGAGCTAGCTGCTAAAAGAATTTATCTAGCAAGGGAAAGAATTACAACTTGAAAATTAGTGTGAATAATAAAGCCATAGGTTAATGCATTAGGACAGGTTTGTTAACAGCAGAACAGAGATGTCATTACTAGCATGTTACTGTCAACATTTTTATGCATGTAGTGGTTCACAGAGGAATGCTGTCTTACTAAACTTGTGGACAAAACCTAGATAAGGAATCTATCACATATCTTTGTGTGAAGGAGAGAATTCAGCTAAGGGTAATATATTTTATTGCTTGCAATCATATACTTAAGTTTATGTTTGATGTAAGGAAAGGACAATAGATATATTAATTCTTTCGTGTTCAGAAGACTTTAAATTAAAGAAACAACAATACTCCCCAAACTTTCCTCCTCAAACAAATTAGATACAAGAATCAAGAAAGATTTACTTTACTACATTTAAAGCTAAGGGATTTCTTTTTAGACAAAGGTTTCAAGTTTATTTTTAGTAAGGATAAAAGTTTAGAGTTTATATGAGTGTCTTTGATAAGAAAAAGGAAAACATGAGTTACAGCTGTGGAACTGGGTATTCCACCTCTGCAGTGGTTTGTTTCTCTTTTGTTTCAGATAATTTTTTCTGTGTTCATATATAGTGACATGTAATAGCAGATCTAGTATGATGGACCAAGGTGAATATAATGAGGATAAAATAGTGGGAAAGTAATGTTATCTTGATATTCATGTCCTTGGCAAACATTCTACTTGGCATTGTGCAAAAGCATGTCATTATTTTGTTGTTACTTAACTGGCTTACTTGCTCTACTTTTATTTTATTTTATGCAACTTACTGTAGTTATGCAAAAAAATATTTATCATTGCATGCTTGTTTTCACTGGGATGGAGTTAATTTTCTTCAAAGTAGCTAGTATGGGGCTATGTTTTGGATTTGTGCTGAGCAGTGCTCACACAGTCAAGGCCTTTTCTGCTTCTCACCCCACCCCACCAGCGAGGAGGCTGGGGGGGCACAAGGAGTTGGGAGGGGACACAGCCAGGACAGCTGACCCCGACTGACCCAAGGGATATTCCACACCATACAACATCATGCTCAGCATATAAAGCTGGGGGAAGAAGAAGGAAGAGGGGGACATTCAGAGTGATGGTGTTTGTCTTCCCAAGTTACCATTACACGTGATGGAGCCCTGCTTTCCTGGAGATGGCTGAGCACCTGCCTGTCCATGGGAGGTGGTGAACGAATTCCTTGTTTTGCTTTGCTTGTGTGTGCAGCTTTTGCTTTACTTATTAAACTGTCTTTATCTCAAACCATGAGTTTTCTCACTTTTACTCTTCTGATTCTCTCCCCCATCCCACTGGTGGGGGAGTGAGAGAGTAGCTAGGTGGTGCTTACCTGCTGGCTGGGGTTAAACCACAACACATTAAAGGATAATTTAAGAAAAAGATTGTGAAGTCTTTGTTACTGTGTATAAGTGAAACATGATATGAAATGGTGTCGTGGTTTAACCCCAGCCAGCAGGTAAGCACCACAGAGCCGCTCATTGACTTCCCCCCCACCCAGTGAGATGGGGGAGAGAATCAGAAGGAAAAAGGTAAAACTCGTGGGTTGTGATAAGAACAATTTAATAAGACAGAAAGGAAGAAACTAATAATGATAATAAAAACAAAAATAAAATGTCAATACTAATAAAAGGGTTGGAATATACAAAACAAGGGGTGCACAATGCAGTTTCTCACCACTCAGCGACCAATGCCCAGTTAGTTCCCGAGCAGCAACCTCCCCCAGGCCAACTCCCCCCAGTATATACCGGGCATGACGTCACATGGTATGGAATATCCCTTTGGCCACTTTGGGTCAGCTGTCCTGGCTATGTCCCCTCCCAACTTCTTGCTGCCTGGGCATGAGAAGCTGAAAAATCCTTGACTTAGTACAAACACTACTCAGCAACAACTGACAACATCAGTGTGTTATCAACTCTTCTCATACTAAATCCTAAACATAACACTATACCAGCTACATGAAAGAAAATTAACTCTATCCCAGCCAAAACCAAGACAAAGGGTGAAGTTTTATCAGTGTCAATTCTAATTAAAACTTATTAAATAACATTTCAAACTTATAAATAAAAAGAAGTTGGTCAGCAAGGGCAAGATTCATCTTGCTTAAATTTTGGGGTGTAAAGCAAAGTACAGATTTTTGAAATGTAGTCTGCACAGGCATTTGAGAGAGAAAGTGACCTCTAAATGGCAATTTAGACCTTTTCTTTTAGATGGCTAGCATAGAATAAGTTGAAGCTTCCACTGGAGGTATCTATCTTTCCCTACTGAAAACTTCCAAATGACCACTTAAACCAAATGTCTACCTTTTAGATGGCCAAGATAAATGAGATGTTTAACATTATTGCCAGTCTCTCAACAAGAGCATGGTGGTCTCCAGCAAACTCAAGTAGAGTTTGTACTCAGTAGAGCTATGTACTTTTCTCCCAGGCAGAGATCTGAGGAGTGCAGTTTCCAAATTCAGACTGCCATTACTTAGCTACACAGCCCACTAAGAGACACCAAAGAGGCTCTTGTGAACAGTCTTTGAAGTTCACTTCTTTATTCCAAGACATTTGCTTTAGAAGTGGTGTAGAGGGAAAAAGAATTGTTTGAAATGTCAGCCATTTGTTTATCTAGTTTACTTACTGCCTACATTTCTCAGTATTTTGATCATCTCTGTGTGTTAGGGCATAGCAGGTTTTACTCTAAACCTAATAAAGAACAATAACGCAATGGGCATAACTCTAGGATGCAAACATAAGTTCAAAACACCCAAGGGGTAGACAGTTGGTTGTCGAGAGGATTGCTCCTTGTCCTAGTCAATGTCACTGCACTGTCCTTCACTGCTGCAGCCTATCTGGAGCTCTTGCTTTTAGCCAGACTCTTCTACTGACAGAGGCATGTGAAGTGCCTTGCACAGTGAGTCTCTGGTGATGGATCAAGGCCTCTGTACAAAACAATGATAAATGTACTGTTATCCATCATCTTAGTAATATCCCATTCAACTCCAGTGACCACCATTTCCCTACCAAGATGTATGTGGCACAGACAGCACTTTGAAAGGCAAAAAGTGATTTACTCAAACAGTTGCTGTCCACCCATCATATCTTTACATCTTCACAAAATGAGAATTGATTGTGAACTCATTTTAATCTGTGGACCCTGGATCTAATGCTAGAGTATCCTGAGTAAGCTTAATCTATTTCTTTTAAAAAGTTCTTCAAAACAATAGCTGGGGGTTTGATTTGGGTAGAATTTCCCCATGCTTGAAGGAGGTTGATTGGGTTGAGCATAAAAACAAAAGCAGGCAGCTGGAATGGAGTGCCAGATATACAAAAGATAACTGAATATAGTACATAAGAACATTTTTTTCTGATCACTGCTTGCATTTTGTCTTAACTCTAACAAACATTTAATGCCTTGAGTTTCTGATTACTACTCTCATCATAAGAAAGTATTCTATTGTGAGAAATCTTGGGAACCTACAAAAAGTTTTTCAGGCACTAGATTTGATGGTGTTTCCTCTGATAAAATGTCATTGGCTTAACCTGTCTTTCTTCTATTTAATCAATTTCATAGGCTCATTAGACCAAAAGGAAATAAGCTTTAAAACTCAAACCACATGCCACATTCAAAGAACACAACAACAAAAAAAATTACAGACTGTGTCCTTAGTTTCAACATTGTATGGTATCTCAGTAATAAAAGAGTTGAAAAGGTGTTGGAAATACCCTTTTCAAATGGAAAAATGCTATGGTTTCAAGGCTATGGTTCCTATTAACCTATATATAATGGGAGTTTTCAAGGATACTGCATAAGTGAATTCTTGCCTCACAAGGACTTCCACTCCGCTTTAATAATGACCCTCTTCTACTTGTAATCTTTTGAAATTAATACAAATCCTACAAAAACTTTCCACAATAAACAAAATAATTTGTCATTCACTCTACATAGTGAATAGGTGGCTAGATAGGCATAAAACTAATTTTAAAATCTGATAGATGAGTAAAACTTATATTACAGGGACATGCAAGACCCACTAATATAATGCATGAATAACCTTCCTGGTTGCAGAACCGTACAGAAAACTGATAGAAGAACACCGGTAACATCTTAAAACACATACTCAGGCAAAAATGTTACAAAATTCAGAGGAACATTTAAATGAGTGCCCAGATTTGAGCTTGTGTCTAAACTATGCAATTTTACAGAGGTCTCCACCATTTTGTAGTTCCTTTAATGTGTTTTTCCCTGGTTGTCCTTTTCTCATCTGTTGTTTATGGAACTGTAATGAACAACCATAAGGCACCTTGAGGTTACTCAATTATTAGAAAAAAAGATCCTTAATATTAGCTGACTGCCAGAAAGCTCAGGAAGGGTGTATTCAGGCACCACCATATATAGCTCTATGTTCCATTTCCTTACATACTGAGAAGACACCACAATAGCAGAAGACACTAGAATTGCCTCATTTCCAAGTCTTTTTCTGTTCTTCACTGTTCTGCTCTTTTTATCCCCTTTTTCCATCTCCCATTGAGATCAACCATCCTCTCAAATTTTATCTTCACTTCATTTCTGGAGGAGGTGGAATTTTCTTTTAGATCTCCATCAACTATTAGACAAGGGCCCTTTGGATGTGCCTAACTGGTAAAGTAATTTCTCATCCACAAAAAGACCTGCCAAATCAGAGTCCAAAGTGATGTCTAAGATCAATGAAACTTTAATCCTGCCAGTTTCTAGGTTTTTTTGAATTTAGACACTATGAGGTGTTAGTGTTTTTATGTAAACTAATAATTACAAAGACTAGCCCTAAATGAGTTCATGCTTAGACTGCTGGGTGTGGGGGAGGATCACACTGAGTTTTGATAAATTGATTTTTACCATTAAGGCCTAGTTTTCTGCTCTTCCTAAATCCTTTTAACAGTAACAAAGATAATGTTGTTAATTTATTTGGTCTGAGCAGTTAGGAAAAAAAATCAGAGGTCTGATAGTTGTTGCAATTATGAAAAGAAGTTAAAGCTGTAAGTCAAATATTTCTTCTGTTTTCAGGTATAAAGAAGAAAATCAACACCCAGCAGATCATATTCTCAGTCACTGTTCCTGGGAAAGTTAGTACTCTTCTCCAAGTGTCTCTCAGCCAGCTTTCCTCAGCGCCTACTCACACAGTCTGACTTTACACCCTTTCTCTGCATTGGCTTATTTTGCTTTTGTCTGTCAGACTCACAACTCTATTCTAAACAGTATCTTCCCGCAGAGCTCATTCCCCCACGATGTATTCACTGGGTGGTGACTGATGTCTGCATTGTAAGTTTAAGATCCTACTGTTTCATGAGAGACCTTCTGTAGGATCTTGCAGTTGATTAAAGTGCGAAAGACTGACCAGCTTGTGCAACACTTCCCTTGTCGCACAGCCTTCTGAACCCTGAAGATTTTACAGTCAAGGCAACAGAAAAAGGCTTTATGAAAAATAAAATATAAAGCATAAGAGATATGGGCAGACAGAGCAAAGTCAGTAACAGATTCACTATGTTTTCTTTTTTTGTTTTAAATTAGAAAAAAATTAAAATCTACATACATGTATATGTGTGTGACTACATGTGTAAAGGAGACAAGTAATAACCTTTTTCAAATAGGCATTCACATAGCCATTTTTGGTTGGCAATTTCAACAGTATAACATTTTGCAGCATGATTTAACCCATGAGAAGAATGCTCAGAATATTTCTCAACAATGACTTCGTTTTAAAAGACCATTAGCTGAAAACAAAAAAGATGCACTCAGCTATTGTCGTAGTGTTCTCTGCTGAAAATGTTACTTCTTCAGTAAAGCTTCGAGATAGGATTTAGGC
This sequence comes from Buteo buteo, assembly GCF_964188355.1. Lineage (NCBI taxonomy): Eukaryota > Metazoa > Chordata > Aves > Accipitriformes > Accipitridae > Buteo > Buteo buteo. Next base: position 13,416,260 of record NC_134187.1, on the reverse strand, counting down.
AGCTAAAAGAGCAGGCAGGTTACTTTAGCAGGATACATCACTGCTGTGTTCTCTAGGGCAGGCATCATTTAATGTAAAAGGCAAAATGTGAATAGAAACATGTTACTATGCCACATTACAGAGGAGATCTAAGAGGTTTAGTGCCCCAGAATGTTAGGTATTCCTTTTAAGCCTGCAACTCCAAAAAAAATGTTCCAAATCCCCGATGTTTATTTGAATAGATGTTGGCAGGATAATTAAATGCTCCCTTCAAACATCCTGTTGGAAATATTAAACAGTAATTACCTTACTCAACTTGTTCCTTTTGTGAGAAGGGAAGCCACCTGACTGCCAGCTTTCGTTTGCCCTGACACAGATGCAAAGGCTCTGCTGCCTTTCTGATCTGTTCACACACTTTCTTCCCATGAGAAAGTAAGCATTGATTGAAACGCAGTATTTTCTCCCAACTTGCACACACAACTGCTGCTTGTTTCAGAAATATGTCAACTAATTTGAGCAACCTCTCCAAAGGACTCTCCAAACAGAAATGTCTTTCATAAGTTTCCGGGTCAGCAGCCCTTCTTAACCCAGGATGACTATTCCAGTCCTGGAGGCACTGAAATAGTTCCATATAAATAGAAACAGCTTCTGTATCACATTGTTGCCTCAAGCACAGCATTCAACACCTCCTTGCACATTGAAATATCTCTCCATGACACAACTTTACACAAAAGAGTGTCTTTGCCCATATGGTGTCTTTTTGATTTGTTGATTTTCTTTACTCTGATCTTCTCATTTACTGAAACATTTATATCTTCTTGTGTGCTAAAGCTTTAAATGGTCAGCACAAATAATGCATGCAGGAGCCGCCTTCTCTTCTACTCTATTTGAATGTCAGCAGATGCTGAAGTACCCTAGTGCTTCATGAAGTATTTCTATTGGGTGGAGCTATTTGTAAAACAAAACCAACATCAACAACTTCTGCACAACAATCTTCCCTTTCTTTTCCCCTTTCCCCTTCCCCCGTCCTCCTTCCCCTTTCCCCCTTCCCCATGAAAAAAATCAACCATATGTACTGATTCTACTTCATTAATAATACTTTCCTTTAAGGATTTTTGGGTATAGTCCAATGTTCTTGGAGGTCAGCATAATTCTTTTCAATTACTTCTGTGGACTTTTGATATGCATTATTTGCTGTTCCAAATGTATATAATCAGTATACATGGCTGCTGTGGTTAGAAAGAATGGCAGACAAGATGGGTGGGAAAGAGGTTCTGCATTTTCAAAATAAGATAACTAATCACCCCAAAATTTTTGTCCTTCTGGTCTCCTTTCCTCTCTCCTTTTCCTTTTAATCTAACTCACTAGACAGAGTAGGACCCAATTGAAATCAGAGTTTTGCCATTTTCTTCAATACTAAATCTGACGTTCATACATCATCTAAATGTAAGGGTTGTAATCAGTTTATAAACCAATATGTAAATCTTTCTTTGCTCATGAAAAATGTTATTAATATGCTTCAGTTTCCTAAGTATATTGGTTTTTGAGGGCTCCTATCCAAAGCCTGTACTTTTTAATAACAAAGCAAGTGAGGTAGGCTGCTCAAACCAGATGGTGTGAGTGCAACCTGGAACAGATCCTTCAGACTGAAATTGTCTTCTCACAACATATTTCCAGCATATTTTTTGAAAAATAGGATTTTACAAAGCACCTAAGAAAAACAAGTGGATCATTTGATCATTTCCGTAATAGGCATTTGGAAAATTGTTTTCTCTTAGAGGGAAGTAGTGACAATCCTTTCCCCTTTGTGTATTAACCAAGCAGAATCCCTGTTCTGAACCTCCATAACTAAGAACAACTGAGCCAAAAACACTCATACTGTTCCTTACCCAAGTAGCCGACAGGTATTTCTCAGTTCTCTTCTGCAGCAACAAAATTTATGAGATCAAATACAGAGCACTGTTACTGGTTTTATATTATCATCATCATGTTGGACATACAAGATTTCCACTGCTGTGATAAACTTGTGTGGATAGGCGCTCTCTCTGGAGGTTTTCAAAACCAGTAATTTTCTACTTGATCACACAGAACACTCAAGAAACTTAGTAAGAAGAGTTTAGGGGCTGAAGTTGTAAGCCTTTTAGTTGTGCCTAGCTGTTTGGATCCTACCCATATTTTTTATTTTATAATCTTGATCTGGAATGCTGTGAACTGATTAGCCTTTATCATATGAAATCCACTAGTTACCTGATGGTCTGGTGGAAATCAAAGAAATATTTCCATTGCTTGTGTAAGGACATCTTCTTGCTCCCCTGAAAAGATTCTCTAAGAGAGTGTGCACGTGTGAATGATCACAAAGTGGATCAGTTTCCACAGCCAAGCAACAAAATTGTGCTTGAAGAAATTAAACAGTGGTTGTTTTCAGAAGCAAAGAAAACAACTTTGACATTGAAGAGAGTAAGCTTTTTGTTTAATTTGTGTATCAGAACTGTGAAAGAGGAATTGGGCAGCTAAATGGTCAAGTCTCTCAGCAGTATATTTTAAGGTGATTCCATCTGTGAAAAAAAAAACAAAACACAAAACTTTTATACATTTTCAATTAATCTGAACAAAACCTAAACAATTCAGATTAAAGCGAAGAGACTTTTAAACTTCTTATTACATAAAGGAAACACTCAAACCACATTCTTTCATGTCAAATAGAATGTTTCATTCACATCTAGTGAAATGTTTGTGGGAAAAAAAATCAAGAAAAGGGGCTGGGTTTCTAAAAGAGTCTGCTGATCCATCTTACCTCATCGGTGAGCGGTTAGAGCATTCACTGGAGGGGTCTGACATCCTTCCATCCTGCAAACTACAAGCCTTACAGCTTCAATTCCTTTTGTTGGACATGCTACTTTTTGCACGGAACAGCAAAATGTTGTTGTGCCAGGCATCAAAGAGGTAATAATGACTCCATAGCCTGACTGGCTTCCTACAAAACAGGTCAGTGCCTGTTCAAATTCCTACCAAGAATCAATGCCTGTCTTGTCCAAAAAATATTCAGCTACATGAACAAGAATTCCAACCGAGAATGAATGAGGGAAACTTGCCTGAATAACCACCAGCCTGTGTGGCTGAACCAGTCTTCAATAGGACAGAATGTAAAGGGTCAAATCCTTTCCTAAAAAGGCACAGCTGAATCTACTTTTCCTGTTTCCTAGGAAAATGCTCTTCCTCTGGCTGTTTCCCCCAGAGGGGGAATATCAGCAAAAAATTAATTGTAAAATTTAGACAAATTTTGCAAAGAGTTTCACGTGCATCTAAATCATATTTCAGGTTAATTTAATGTTGGTAAAAACTAGTTTTTCCCACGTGATGTATTTCTGTTGGTTAAGACACTAAGATTTAGCCACTTGCCAGTATATAATATCTAAACAAAACCAATACTGTATAGTAGATGTTACAGAAAAATCTAACTGATGTAACAACCAAGAAATAATTAGTAAACTGTTGTTAACAATTTATCTGTTGCAGTCTGAAGTATCAATTACAACTAAAACAACATGATTTTCTCTATTCTGACAAGCATTTAAAAGCCTCATGGCTTTTGAGACAGGATGGAGATTTGTAAGTATGTGACTAGCACCACAAAAATGTCTGTTTCAAAATATAAAACTATACAGAAAGTATAAGTGGGACTTCTGAAATGGTTTCAGATGCTTTTGTGAACTCAAATTAGGTCTTGTTAGAAAGGAAAAGTCATGGATTATAAAGAGTAATAGAAGGACAAGAAAGAACTGGAAATGTGATGGTATTCAAGAAAAAGATGTCAATGACTGGGATTATATTACTGAGACTATGTAAAAGGGATTTACTTTAGGACAAAAGCTCTGAATACCAGATAGACTTTCTAATCTATAAAAATTTGAAAACATAAAGTGAGTAATGAAATTTGAAAAAATATCAAGTAGCATCAAAAGGAATAGAAATAATGTTATTTATTTTTAATGGAACATTTAACCAAATAGTGTGTGGTTTGCCCTAGGACATCGTCAAAGCAAATACTACCGCTGATTTTAAGAAAGATCTCGATAATTCTATTATCCATAGTATTATTTGTATTTTCCTATACACTTTAAGATAATAATGAATATAAAGCAATATAGTGCTTGTGGCTTAAACTGATTGTTAACAGACTCAAGAAGGAATATTTTGCTTGTGGTAATGTATCATATATTTACTTCATTATATTTCTTTTATTCCTCTGAGACACTTGGGGTGGGATACTACTAGTTTAAGGAAAAAAATGTTGCTTACTTCCTCACACATATAGTTCTCTTGACTTCAGTGAGAGTATTTATATATATGATTTGTTTAAATACAGCCTTAGATCCCAAACAATTTCCTAAGGATTTCCTTTGCTCTTATCGTGACTTTGGAGAGACTGCCAGTATTTGGCAGAATTAGGCTGTCTGCACTTAGAGCCTTTATTCCCACTGCAAGATTTGTCTCACCTGGCAAATCTGAAATTTAGGCAACTATTCATAGTTAGTTTTTTAAGCTCCTCCTATAATCAATGGTGAAGAACAACTACTTTCAGAGAATGATGCTTCCCATCTTAAGATAAGTATGTAAGATATGTGGGATGTATTGCCCTCTGGGCAAACCTTACTTAGTTTTCCAGATGCCTCACTTACCAGCACATAAAAACTCACTAATGGCTTAACATCAGCATGTATCCTTAACTGAGAGCTGAGCCATGCATTTGGTGGGCCAACAAAGACAATTCCTACAACGTATTCAATACCGTGATATGCACAAAGGCCTGGAATATGGTTAAAAGAGCATTATTCAAGTATTACTATAGTCATTAATATAGATGGTCCTTGTCTCCACTTTACTGAATCATAGGCATGTATGTCAAAAGGGACCTTTATCTCTCCTGGTTTAATCTCCTGCATAAAACAGAGCCTAGAACTGAGGAACAGAAGGCAGGAATGGACCACTTGCTTCTTTCCACAGATACAGGAACAACAGGGAATCTTGTCTGAACCAGAAGACTCCACAGACCTTCTATTTCATCCTCCTCTTAAACCACAAAATACCTCAGCATCATTTATTAAGTTTAAGACCACTTTAATCACAAGTATGGCCACAAGTTAGCTATCCTGGCTAAAATACAGCATCGAGAAGGCTATCCAAGCTCAAGCTAAAATCTTCAAAAGTTAGAGAAGGTAATTCTTCTTCTGGAAGTCTGTCCCGGCTTCTAACCATCCTCACTGCTAGGAAAGTGCTCTTTATTTGAATTTAGTAACATTCAACTTCCAGCTGTTAACTTCCAGAAAGGCCATTGTGGTTTCTTCCCTAGAAACAAAGAGCCTTTTAAGCTTAGCTTTTTTGTCTCTCCATTGTAATCAAACCACCATTTATTCTTCTCTTTCATAATGGATGTGTCAATACTGTCTTCAATGGAAACAGGACTGAGTTGTTGATTTCAAGCTAGTCACTGAAAATATTTTTCTTATCAGCAGTTTTACTCCATCACACGCACATTTTAGTTTATTATTGTTGGGCTGCTCACATGCTGGGCTGTGGATTGACACTGTCTGGTTTTGTTTTGTAGAAGAAGGAAGCTCTGAAGCATTTGTTTTTGGGAAAAACATGCAAATAATAACACAAATTTCTTAGGCAGAGACGAAGCAAAACTCAACAGAAATTAAATCTTAGATCTGTACAGCACAAGCATCCTTTTTAATGTCTACATCTGCTTTCATGGAAATCACTAATGAAGTAACGTTTTTAAAAATAAGTCTGTTTCACTATTTCTAAGCTTGTAATACCGACTCAGATTGTGCCTAAATGTGCCTAGGTGGCACATTAGAGATAACCAGAAATGGTAGATTATTGTATACCAAGTATAACTGAGACCTGAAAAGAATCTTTTTTATACCTTTTGTTGCAGTTGTGATGGTTGCCTCTTGCCAGAAAGGAGACTGCAGACTGAACCAAGGATATATAAACTGGCATATATTTATCATAGAAATACAAGTCATAAAGGCAAGGATGAAAGTAGAGTTATTCTCTTGTTTAAAGCAGAACCAAGACAACTGAGGATGAGAGAAAATTATTCCAAGAGCGAGCTCTGAAGAGCTCAGCATGGAGAAAAGCTGCTGGAAGACAATTTTTATCTCGTGATCTTGCTTTCTTCCTAATAGATGGAAGATATCTGTAGCAGGAAAACTACCTCCTCCAACGAGGTCCCAGAACATGGCTGTCTTTAAGACAGCCAAGAAGAAGACTTGTGCACCACCACTACCTCTGACTCCAGTCACCAGATAAATGGCAAAATTTAAAATATGTTCATTGCTAAAAAGGAGTTAATGCCTCCTTGGAAAGGAACTAGACATACATTTAGAGCTCAGGAGCTCCATTCTTTTATACTTTACACTGAGTTGGCAATTAATAAAATGCTATCTTTTCACGTGTTATAACAAATAACTTTTTTCCAAGCTAAATTAAAGGTAGTTTCTATTAATGAAACTTTACAGGTGCCTAATTTAACCAGTGTGAGAATAATGACCTTAAATCACTCATGCAGAGATTTAAATAGGAGAAAATGAGACTGTTGTAATACTTAATTTCATTCCAGTCTTTTCTGCTGCCACACATGGTCCAAATACACTGAAACACTTTCTAACTCTATGAGTGCTACAGTTTGGGGTTGGTTTATATTGGTTTGGGGGTTTGGTTTCGGGTTTTCATTTTTGGGGTGTTGTTTTGTTTTGTTTTGTTTTTTTTCCAAGGAGAGGAAATATCTCTTTTTCTTTTTGCTTTTCTTATACAACTTAGTCCATATTTATTTCCTTGGGTAGGACGATAACCTAATCCTACAGAATGAGAGAACAAGATGAGGGAACTGGAGATCCTGTTGATTCAGCTCTAAGCTCACATTCTGCAATCTACAGAAACCATCTGAGTAACTTTGCAAAACAAAGTGTTACCTTCCAAAACATATCTTCCTGGTGATTCTATAGTCTAACTCATTTAAAATGAATCATATAGACTGATGAGACTGACCAGCTTTCTTAGTGGTAGCTGTGTTGACAGCACTGTCTGACACAGCTGTCCATCAGGGTTTGAATGGAGTACACACAGGGGAACAAAAATGGTGAAACTTTTCGCAATTCCATGAAACTACATTGTGCTCAAGAGCATGTATAGAAGTGCAGCATGAGCCCAGTGCATTAATCAGTATGATTAAAGAGTTACCTTCTGGAGCAGTTCAATGACAATTATTTTGATCAGATAAAGCTCCAGATTTTGATTTTAATTTTCTGTTTGATATTTAAAATTGCTATCTAATTCCAAAGTATTTTTATTTACTTACAATGCCATTGTAATAAATCTAGGCAGGACTATAAAATCTAATGAAGTATGAACACCTCCTTCATTTAACTTAATTAGGAGGACATGATCAGGTGAGAAAAGAGAAACAAAGGGAATACTGGAGCACTCAGAAGAAATGAGACATTTACAAAGATCCTCTTGGCCAGCTGGAAGGAAAGGGGAGTAGTTTATTCTGTTCCTTTTATATCCTCAGTGGACATAAACTTTTATCCAAATATTTGATATGCTTTTTCCTCTCCGAGAATACCTGTTCAGTGTTCCATTCCTATGTTTGCACTACAGTAACTGAGTTTTTAGGATTCTATGGATCTAATTTATTATTATATGCATAGCTGAAAGTAAATGTGGGCAAAAAAATTACCAGGCTCTAACTGGGTAATATAACATTTAGTGAGTATGTATATCTTGAACCTACACACTGCTGCATTTACCCTTCTATGAATTGTTTTGAAAACTGGGATTCTTTTTTAACCTTCCTTTCAGTGATAGGAATCACAGTCCAGCAAATTGGTGCAGAATTCTGGAGTGTAATATAAAGGAAGATTAAAGGGAAACTCCTTGGTTTAGTTGAGGATGGGAGATTTCACTGGGCACCTGTTCGTGGAAGAAAGCGGTATTCATTACAGTTTTGAAAGTTTGCTTGACTTCCCTTCCTTATCTTTTGTAGGGGGAAGTAAGAAAGCAGAAAAAGGAAGAAAATGGGAGAACATCCCCTCCCAGTTCTAGAATAGACTGAAATGCTTCAGGCTTGTTCACGACTTCATGACAATCTGTAGCTAGCAAAGGCCTTCTATGCAATGGCATGTACCCCATAAACGGGACAGAAAGAGCAGTCTGCTTTTAATGTAATCTTGAAAGATGTCTCATAGCTGTAAAATTTTGATAGGAGAATAATGGCAGACAGAAACTTGCCCTAAGATCTTGAACAGTTGCATCCTGGATTTTGGATTTTCCCTGACATAGGGAACCAATGGCAAAGTCCAGATCATGGAGCTGCTCTTACAGAAAAGCCAGGAATTTATGTAGAATTTATTCTGCAATGCTACACCACCACCCCCCCTTTATTTCTTTGCTTTAGATTTCTGAGACATACAAAATAGATATTTTTCTTATATTCATTAGAAGTTAGTAAATTCTACAGATTTTCCCCCTTTCAGTTCAGGGGTTTGAAACCTGTTTACCTGTGGAAATAAAGGCTAAATAATGCCATGGGCTATGTGTGCCTGCTTGTCTATTGTTCTCTTTATCTCCTGTTATTCCCCCAAGCATTTAAACTCTGGCATAAATTTGAACCAAACCTATCAGCTAAGAAGAGATCTAAAAATTCTGAAGCTCCTGTAAAAATAATGAAAATATATACCTCGATAGATATCTTATTAATTCCACCCCGAGGGAAAGAAGTTAGTGTGACGATGAAAGATTTAACTCTAAGTTCCATTCTGAGTCTGTCCCTTATCACACATCAAAATTGTCATTCTTGAGTCAAGATTTCTTTCCTCAGGCACATAACAATGTGTGAGCTCCAAACGATGCTTTTCCTGCAGTTGGGAAAGACATTCTCTCTTTTTCATCCCTCCTTTCTTGCCTATCCTTGAGCTAATTTCACTTCTCCAATGTCAACTCAAGAGTAAGGTCATGTTAAAGCTTTAGTGTAGTTCTTTCAAAGTCACTTAATCATGTGACATAAAATAACTTAAAATCAAGCTCCATTATTTTCAGTATTCAGGAAACTTTTGGCTTGGAACCATTTCTCTGAATAAACTGCATGAAACTGTGTGACCCATTGCATCTTCAGTACTCCAAGTTGTGTAAAAACTGCATAGCCCCACTGCTTCAAGACTTCTTTGAGGGGAAAAAAAAAAATCCCCAGTTTTTGGCCTGATCATGGTTCTGCAATCCCTATGCAAATGGTGGGATTCATCTCACTTCACCTATTTGTAGGTACCTCTTGTATAGGCATCCATATGTATGTAGTAAGATCAGCACTTTGACACTTACGGAAAAAAAAAAGCAGCATGGGGTATGATTCATGTTTCTCATTTAGAAAACAAAGAGGTCTTTGTTAAAATGTATTGTCCCTTCTAATGTCTGTGTCTCACCAACTACTAAGAAGGGAAGCCAGGTTACCTTCTCAGATGTGAATGTTTTGCACTAGACAGTCTTACATTTAATCAAACAAGTGTAATCTCAAGGCTCTCATCCTCATGGGTGTAGGGCACTGATTTACAAATATGAAAATGAGGACTAACACATTTATATCACTGCTGATTCACCTCTTTTTCCTCAGCATCTGTGGAAGTTCTCTGTGGATATAGGGATTTATGTGGGCAAAGGGAGAAGGCACAAGCTCCTGTTTAATGCATCTTAATATGGGGCTAGGCAGGATGTCATTGTTTCCCTCCTTTCCACAAAGATTTTGATGGAAATATGATGTCTCCTGCCTGAAAATATGCTGTGTCTTGCTGATACATTAATTTCCATTAGACTTGGTGTGTAGTCAGGAAGGATGATCCTATATTAGTCACAGCTTTCAGAGACACTGCCTGAGCAGCTTTAAAAGCCATACTGCCTGGAGACCCTAGGAGACATATTACTGATAACAGACAATGTTATCACCCACCATGGAAAAGACTTGGTTCATTTTCTTAAATTCATTCATCCTCCCCCTTTGAACAGGGAAACCTGGGAATTTGCTTTTTATGCCCACAAGATCCTCATTCATTAAACCCATGTATTGCAAAAAGGATCTGAGGAAACAACCTGCCCTTTAATATATTTACTAGACTTTATTTTCCTCCCCAAAAGTATCATATGTTAAACTGCCATCAGAATAGCAGCTATTCCAGCTTATGAACATGTGAAATCAAAGACCAGCTATGGTGGTTAGCTTTGGAATCTTTACATACACGAACTAGATGCTTTACTAATTCAGACAGAAGTATTTTTGTAACTAAATACTACTATAATAAGTCATCTGGTTCAGGTCTAGAAAGTGCAGTTGGAACTGTCAGCTAATGCTACTTAAGAGCACTTGAAGGTTCAATGGATTATTCAAAAAGGCACTGAGCAGTCTTTTCTCTAAGTGCTTAGCTGACACTGTAAAAGTTAGAAATGTAATTTGAGAGGTTTTTCATTGAAAGGATACTCAAATGTGTACTTAGGCTGTGTCACTGGGCCCAAAGCACAGACAGCCTCAGATGTTCAAATGCATTCCTGACATAACATTGGCAATTGCGAACATTTAGCTTGAGTAGGTCTATGAATTTCAGAATCTGTTAAACCAATACAAATGTACAGCCTTCAAAGGGGCTGAAACTACATCTAGGCAAGTGAATTGAGTGTCTGGTACCATTCTCTGGTCCTGAGGCCAAATGACACAAAATGGTCTATGTCCATATGATTAAAACCTCTTGCCTTTTTAAATACTGTTGTCACATCCATCACACTTACTAGATATGGTCTTTGGGCCTATTTGAACTCCCAGGAGATGGCTAGTTTGCCCAGGCAAATTCTCTGATTGCTCTTAGACTCTAACAGGCTACAACACATTTTGGTGTCCAGAAACCCACCTGTCGATGTTTAACTTACTACTACAGTCATAGCCAGAGGTCCTTCTTGGGAAGAGCTGGGCCAGCCCGGGCTTACTTGCCAACTGCATATTTTCATATTTAAAGGGAGGTTTGCAACATTCTTTATTAGTATGGATAACATCTGTGAATTTAATAAGAAAACAGTCCATGAATACAATGAATAAATTAAGACCCAACATGTTCACAGTGTATCGGTAATGAATAATGTCTTCCAGGGAAAAAGGCTACGGAGACTTAATAAAAAGGAGCCTTTATACAGCTAAGTATGATGAAATAGGTTATAAGCATTTCAATAAAAGCTTCTAAAAGGAGTTAAATTACCAGTGGAAAAAATGTTCTACTTCTTTCCCTTCTTTTCTTCAGGGATGGGAGATAGATACTTACAAAAATCTACCTTTACAAAGAGAAATTAGAACTATATTGCTTTAGATAAAAATTCTCTTAAGTCTCAGGAGTTGGTTTCCTTAATTTACTATATTATTTCCATAAAAGACAGAATTATTTCATCCTGTGACAGATGAAGGCAAAAAGTAATGCCAAAAGGGCAAAAGTGAGCCTAGATGTATAATCACAGGAACAGAGAGGTTCTGCTCCATCTGTCTACTACCTGTGCAAAGCTGCTTGCCTGCTCTTTCCAGTTCTCTTGAACTTAAAGTTAAAAATAGATGTTGATGAACTGTGCAGAATTCAAAGAAAACCTGAGACTGAAAGCTGTGTATTATTGTAAAAAAACTTCAGAGAACTTTGTAAATTCCAGAAGTTAAGTGATGCCTTGCTTGGACACTCCAAGTCATGGGAGGCACCAAGCTGATAATGAGAGCTATAAAACAAAGTCTAAAAACAACACAAAGACTTGAAGTTGATGCAGGGTACATTCAGAATAGAAATAAGATTATTTTTTTTTTTTAACAATAAAGAAGATCACTATAACTAAATGCAATAATTGACCAATGGTGGCAGTGGAGTGCCCACCACTAGAATTTGTTTACGAAGTATTGATCTGTTTTTTCTGAAGTTTCTCACAGAATCTAATCTAAGAATGTCTTATATTGGTTCTTTCTGATTTCATAAGTCATAACTTTATGAGGAATCACTCAACAGCCAAACAAAACTCAATTATTGATTTCATTTTTTTAAAAAGTTCATAAAGTCCATTCGGTAATGGAGTATCTGCATCTTTTGCTGAGAATGTATACTTAAGTCTCATTTTTCTTTTATTTCTTTTCTTGCCAATCTGAATATAGCAAAAACAAATGTTAAAGGGCTGGAATTTGTGTTTGATCTGAAAACGGGCCAAAAATTCTCCTAACAATGAAAATTACATTCATTAATATTTGCCAAAATTGTTGAACCACACTTGCTACTGTTTGACTCAATTTATTAATAACTGACAAGCACTCTGGCAAGGTCTTCTGGCAAGAATGAAACAAAGGAAATGAGCCAGAACAAGTGTAATCAAGAAATGTAAATAAACTTTAGGATAAAAACATGGTATGTTTGAACTTAGTATGAAATATTGACAGTTTCCTCCTGGAACTGTGCAGGTGGAGGAAGAAACTTGGAGATCTTCTGTGGAGGGGTGGCGGGGGGAGAAAGACAAGTCTGCACAGGGAAACAATGGGATCGTCTCACCCACTCTATCAAGCTCATGTCATTACAAATGGCTCAGCACTATGTTCTGGCATTTAGGAATTACAAACTCTGTGCTTTCAATTAAAAGGATTTTAAAGGATTTTAGACAATACATGTAGTTCTGCAGACACTGTTTTGCAGTTATTTCATTTAAATGTCCCTGTGATGAGGCTGGGACTCAGTCATTAGTGACTGGGTTTTAATGGCAAAGACTTTCAAGAGGGCTGGGTCCTTAGCCCAAGGCATGAACTATTGCTTTTCACCATGATTTTATCCATATTTACCAGGTTTTACAAATGCTCCCTGACATCTTGCTGCTGTCATACTCACCTTCACCTATCTGAATTTCTGTGAGAAACTGCAAGTTCTGCAAATGCAAAAATTATGATTTTTTTGAAACTTGCCTGAATGCACAAGGAGTTTTGTAGCTAGTAGCTAACTGTAGTAAGTTTTTTGGGTGTAGTAGTCTGCAACTTGCTTTATTCTGTAACTTTTCCTGGGACTGGATATCACTCCAGGGTCCTCCTCTGCCTGTGGCTTACATTTCTCAATCCCTTTTCATTTGGCAGGCTGGTTTGTGACACACAACCTGGTAAAAGCTAGCTCAAAAAGTAACTGTGAAGGGGAAGTATCAGCCCATCTGAGGTTTTGTGCTTGTGATGAACTTACTTATTAATATAAGGCCTATTTGTAAAGTCTTGGGCCTGAGTGCCCCAGAGTGCTTCGGCCAGCAACAGCACTGACTTCGGTGGGACTCTCTCTGCAGATAACAAGGAAAAGGGTCCCAAAGAGGGTTTATGGCACATGTGTCATAGGGGAACACATTGAAAAAAAAGCCTGATGTGCTTTAACCTCTTCTACGCTCAGGCTGTTTATAGTGCTAAATAAAATGGGCAAGGGCCCACTCCCTGTCCCTGAAGTCAACTGACATGGCATAACTCAAATTCTTATTCTCTCATCCTCCCCCCCAGCTAGAAGGCCACATCCAAGGTGCCTGTTGGGACAGGCAAGGCCCAAACCAAGGCATCATCTGGAGGAATGCTTGCTGGTCTGCTCCAAACTCTACCAGCAGCTGTCTTTGTTTGGTGTGCATGGGTCAAACATGGCCAAGCTTAAATCACCTTCAGCCCTAACAGGCAATAGACAGAGCTAATGCAGCTCTTATAAGCATACAAGGATTACTCTAAGCCTGCCAAGCCTGCCCTTCATCCTGCAACATGGACAGAAATCCAGTGGGTCAGAGGGACTGGTGAAACTAAGTCCACCCTCAAGGCTACTCTTCCTCTGGAAATACCTCCATTGGCTTCAGTGGAGTCCCAGTAAGGATGAGTTTCACCAGGCAAATCCAAATCCATTCATACTCTTACACAAAAATTTGTTTGCTGGTATCTCAGATCTGACTTTATTCTGGAGCATTTCAAATGTACAGGTAATTTATCAAGTTCATTTTGGTTATTGGAGGGATATAGAGAGGTAGCACTGAATGTGGACACCAGTTCAAAACTGTTCCAGGCAGACGGTCAAATAGCGATAACATGGTGATTCCTATATCATGTTATCTTTTGGAGTTCCTCCACCGTAAATATTTCACATGATGCAGTGAGAACCAATTTAAAAAAAAACACTGAAGTTGAAACATACACTCTACAACAGATTAATATTAAGCTTAGAATTAAGGAAAGTTGGAAACTATAATCATTTAAACACAATTTATAAGCCTAATTTCCTGCATGTCACTCCCAGATAATAAATACTTTTCTTCTGGCTTGGAAAAGCTGTGGAAAAAAAAAAAAAGTTCATTTAAGGCTCATTAGTTTATTTTTAGTAGCTTAAGATCTGAGGGATTTGAAAACATTTCCCTTTTCTAATAGAACATGCCTTCCTGTATACCAAGGATGTCCACTGACCTCACTCCCTCCTGGAAGGTGCCACTGATCCATGACAGAAATCCTGAGAGGGCTTTGAAAGCTAAATAGGAACCAGAAAAAAAGTATTATCATGCTTAGCTGATTATAACATTGGAAATAAAGTTCAACTGTGAGTTTGCGGGGAGAAGGAGTAGTGCCTGAAACAAGCAAGCACTTCCCGTGTTTGCTTGGAAGAAGCCAATCTTCCCTCTGGTTATATAATAAGAACATTACTCGCTAATTTGCCAGTAGCTGAAAGGGATTTCTGTTTTTAGCTCTAGGTCTGTGGCAACTGTTTTGTTTTAAATGAAAACTAAATGGGAACATACAGCTAAAAAACTGTTGAGCCATAATTGAAGTGCATTAATGGTAATTACTTCTTTCTTTCACTCATCATTTTGACAGAGAAATCCATTACTGCTCCATCTCCATGTTTCCACAAATTACTCTTCCCTGTGGATGTGCAGTGACTGAAGGAAATCATGGCTTTGTTCTATATGTTTTTCTTTAGTGCAGTCCTGTTCTCCCTGTACTTCTTTCTCTGAGGATACAACCAAAAATATCAATAAAATGCATAAACAGTTTACTACTTTGATAGGGATAAGAGGAAAAAGAAGGCATCAGGTATTGAAGTGAAACTGTGAATGCCAGTTATTGGGAGATGTAACATGTTTGGTATTGCTTATAGCCATAAATTAATTGTGCTGATTTATTTCAAGCTGCTTGTCTTGCCAGTGAAAGACACTTTCCTGAGACAGTAATTTCACTAGGTAAGATCCTTTCAAGGGTTGTATCACTTTGAAGCACATTGTCACCTCAGCTCAGGATCTTCTTTTCAAATGTGCTCCAGCAATCAAGGAAACTGAATTAACTCCATGGGTCCAAGGCACAGTCCCTTCACTTCTTGGTTGATGAACTTTTGTGGACCAGTATAAGGAAATATTTATAAAAGATGTAGAAAAGGTCTCTATTGCTATCCAGAAATAGCTATTTTGCAGATAGAAGGGGTCTGTAACCAAAGTAATTTTCCTTGCACTGTGGATGAGAGAATATGAGATGAATTTTATGTGGGAACTAACCAAAACTTTTGCTTTGAGGTTGCTCTCAGTATATGAGCACTTGTCATGGAGATACTTCCACTCTTGTGGAGAGACTGAATATGGCAGAAGCCAACATCTACTTCTTCATTTGCATTTGAGGTTGTTGCAAAAAGTTTTGTATTGAAGTAGCAACAAAATACCAGCTATTTCTGAAGTCATCACATAAACAGAAACAGATTAACCATAAAAGACAACTTCTGGCTATTCATCTAATTAAAATTAAACATGCATTTAAATGTTTTATTCACTTTATTCAGTTATTTAAAGATAGTGATAAAAGTTTTAAATTAATAGGTTTTCTATGATAATATCACCTCAGACCCTGAGAGTCTATTATTTTATTTTTTTCCAGGCCCATAGTGAAGCGCTCTAGAAGGAAGAGGTCTTCTCTTTGCCACAGATTTTCCCTTATATTTGCAGCTTTCAGCAATGACAATTCTACGATAAATAGGAATTGTTCAGATGATGTCATTACAGGTATACTTTATTTGTTTCTGTATCTACATTTTGTTCATATTGTTCCATAATTTCTCACACAGATACTAGCTTTAGATATAAGATAGGAAACAGGTACCTAGACAAAAATAAATAGAATGAAAAAAGCAGGGATGAGGCTTTTAGATGCCTAATTGACTAATTTTATTTAATTTCAATAGGAAATAAATATTTATGTCTGGTACAAAATTTACTGCTTAGTTACTAAGATATAGTGTATATGCCTTGCAATCAGTCTTACTTATGTAAGAGACAAGTCTTTGACTTCCTTACTATCAGAAACTGAAGATTTTGCAGAATCAATTTTGTTAAGTATTTTCCTGTGAGATTCTAAGAAGATTGGCATTATATGTTACTGATGAAGTAATACTGACATATTTCTTAGATGTTCTAGAATTGCATCATTTTACAGGATGAAATTACTTAGCAGAATTCATTTTTTTCTAAAAATCATACTTCTTGTCCCATGGACATAGACCTCTACTGATACAAAGAAACAGGAACAGTGACATGAGGTTTATGCTGGCATTCAAATAACATCAAGGAAAAGAAAGCATATTGTAATACTAGATCATCAGAATAATGACCTAGGTTAATGACTTAGGTTCTTTGGGCTATGAACATTCTCCGCTGCATCAAAATGCTCTGCTTTTGAAAAAAATCTGATCTCATGGTAGTTTCTATGGCCTTCCAACCAACTACATCTGCCTTAAAAAAAAGAAAAAGTTTTGTAAACCAATATATAACAAACAAAAAAAAGAGGGCACTTTTAATCCAACCCCAAAATGATTGACCTGAAATATCCCAGAAAAACAATGATTTTACAACAATATTAGAAGTAAAATAGAAACGAAAAGGAAAGAAGAAAAAAGTATATAAAGTGTTACCCAGCTGAAATTGCAAGCAAGAAAATTATAAAGTGTAGGGATGGCAAAGACCTCAGGGCAGTGTCAGTTAAAACTGTGCTAATCCTGACAAATACCGTTCCGTTCAAAGATCCCTGTTGCTTGCCTGGGGAAAGTGTGGAGTCGCAATGCAGGCTGTTGCTTCAATGTTCTGTCTATTGCAAAAATGTTTCCTAATGCCCATCTTCAGTTCTCTTGTCACAAGATCCATCCATTACCTGTTTTCTGTCTCTAATGGGCATGGAGAGCTGATTGTTCTCTTCTTTTACAGGCATGCTCCTCAGTCTTCTTTTTTTTTAGACTAAACAATCTCAGTACACTTATGTATTTTTTTTTTAAATCCTTAAATTTTTGCTTCTAGGCTTCCAATGTTAGCACCAATAAGTTAGGCAAGAAGATTCTCTCTATACCTAATGTCCCCTCTAAACAAGAGAGAGCTTATTAGAATTCAATTCATGAATTGCATTAATGTTGATTCAGACAACAGGTACACAAGCATCGCTTCCCTTTCCCCTCACCTCTTTTTCTTTTTAATATGGGGTTCCAGTATGGTGGGATGCTCTTTCTCTTGAGATGCTCCTCTCTTTCCACAAGTAGCCTATGCACCTAGTTCAGAACCTCTGAATTTTTCAGTTAGATCAGACATCTACTTTCCATTGGTTTGACCAGAGGTGGAAACAACTCTGAACCAAAATGTGGACCGTGTAGCTGCCTGGTACATGGCTACACCACTTCACACAGGTTCATGTGCCAGACCAGAATATACCAGTAAATATCTGCTTTCAGTGCAGGTATGTTTGAGTGTATAAAGGTGTAACTAGATGGATGTTTTATTTGTACCTTATCTTTGGGTCCATGCTGAACTTTAAGCATGTGGTTTACATGTATCTCTGTGCTCACATATATGTGCACATTGTCATTGTATCTACAGTAAAAGAGCAAACTGTAAAAGATGGTTAGGCTCATTTATCTTCAACCTCTCTCTTAAAGCTTGAACTCTTGTAAAGAGGGAGCTGGTTAACCTAAGGTCTCAGACTAACAAACACAGTTATATTGCTTTGGGGCACTGCGTGTGGGGTAGAATACTAGTTTGCTGAGCACCTTCATGGGTGAACCGGGAAGGTGCTCTTGGGCATAAGCCCAGTGCAGGTGGTACTGTAGCACTAGAGTCCTGCAGAGAAATTAGCCCATCCAAAACTTTGAAACAAGTTTTAGCAGGTTATGTGCTTGATTTCCACCTGAGGTTATTTATTTCCAAAAGTTACAAGGTTATTTGCAAATTCTTAATTAAATCAAAGGATATCAGATGCCTTAAATCTGAATTTTGGGGGGGGGGGGGGGCGGGGATGTAAATCCTCCAAATGCCTTTTAAAATCGTTTGGTATCAAAATGTTTCTGCTCATCTGACTCCAAGTTTTTGAAGCCTGTTCTCCTAGTGACAGTGGCAAAACTAGTAATTTGGTAGACCTGGAGTAAACCATCATACAGTAACTATCATATTTCCCAAATGTACATACCAGGCAACACATATTTCTTTTTGGTAACATATGATAAAGTTGATTTTATTGCTTTGAGAGACACTTTTTTTAATATTTCTCTGTATATACATTGATATAAATAGAGATGTGATTCTGCAATAAATTTCCTTTTACATTGTGCCTCCTTGCCTTACACGTCTTTTTCCTCACCTACTGCAGTTCCTACAGGAAATAAATTTCCTCCCACAGTCGCCCACAATCCTTCTGTCCCACCAAACAATACAAGCTCAAGTACATCATTACATGAATTAAATAGAAAAATAAATAAATAAATACGAATTGCAACCATTTGGTTTCAGTATATTCAGAACAGACTTCTGACACTGAGTTTAGCAGTACCCATTTCCACAGCATTTAATCATTCCAATGTTTTGGTCTCTTCTTCAGCACAAATACGTCATGTGCAACCTACTGACAAGGACACTGGAAGACTGTAAGCCAATAAGGACTGGAATGGAGCTCCCAAATTCCAGTTATTTTTCAAATCAGCAGAGGATCTTTTGCTGTTAGTTCAAGTACTTGTATTGTACCTTTCTGTATTGAAGTGAATTACAAATAAAGGGCCTGTTTGTTTTGCAGTAGGGGGAAAGCTTAAAGACTCTCTGTGGTATCTTCTACTGATTGCAAAAGAAAAAGGAAAATCATCTTCTTGGAAGGTAAGCTAAGGCCAGAGTCTGGCTTAAAGTATTATCCAGTATTTGGGGAATATCGAAGACAGATCCTAGACTCGATTCATGTCACCTAGCTTCAACTGTCTAAACCCTACATGTTTAGTCTAAGCTTGTCATATAGGCTCCTTCTTATAATTGATAGGTCCTCTGAGGGTGTGAAGTGAGAATAGTCTAGCTCTCAGGGACTTCATAGGTTTGCAATTGCTGTTGAGTAATTATGACTGCTCATTACTATGAAGGGTGAGGAAAAAATCATATCCTTCTACACCCACCAGGGCTTTACAAAGCCACCACACAGATACTCTCAGATATTTGTCTGTCTGGCACAGTTTCAGATGACCTGTCTGTCCAAGGTAGAAATCACCTGAGATAGGTGAATGTCTGAGACCTAAAGGTGCTGCTTTGTTATTTGAATGCCCAGTCCTGTTGCTATGATTTAGGGATTTTTTTCAGCTCAGTCATATAATGTAAGTGCTGTTGCCTATTGATTTATACTGCTGGCTCTTAAAGACAAGGCCTGCTACTTGACTACATGTCTGTATAGGTCATTGAACTGCAAGGAAGTGTTCAGTGTCTCCTGATTCACAGACTGATCATCATTGTCTCTGCCAGCCCATATACTTTCATCTGCTTGTCTCCAGTTTTATATGAAGAATACAAGCTCTTAGACAAACCTTGTCCTAGGTTGTACATCACAGAGTATGTGAAGTCCAAGTCCTTGACTGGAGGTCAAGGACTCAAGTGTTTTTGGTATACAACCCAGCAAAATAACTATATGAGTATTGTAGATTTGGTAGATGGAAAGAGATGAGGTCTGTTATAAAACACCTTCTAAAACTGCCATGGTTAGAAATTTTTCAAGGGAACCAAAACATTTAATGGGCTTTGCTCTATGTGCAGCACCTGAAGTGTAACACTGGGAGGCTAGTTAAATTGACAGTGAGTACCAAGGAATACTTTCAAATCTATGGAAGATTTTTAAAGTATGAGGTTAAGTCTTAAACAGGAGGTAAATTTATGGTAGACTGTGAACATCATAAAACTATCTGCTTATGCAACATGAATATCATATCGGTGCATTTTTGACTGTTCAGATAAAAGAGAAAAAAATATCCCTTTCCTCACCCTCTCTATATTAAGAGTTGAAAAAACCTAAAATCCCTGGTCCACAGGAAAAATAAAATCTTGGTTCTGGCACCAAAACTGTCTTAATTATACTTTACACTTGACAACTATTTCCTTATAATCTAAACCTCTGCTCCAAATCCCACAAGCACACGCACAAAAATGAAGCTGATTTAATGCACTGAGTGTATTTTGTTCCCCAGCACAAGATGAATAAAATTTAGTGTTCCTGGAGGTCAAAACCCACACATTGTAGCAGACTTCTTGTAAATCTTTTAGATAAGTTTAGGATGGCTGCTGTTATTTTGGTAACCTTCCTTTGAACCATAACTTCCTCATCAGGTACTTCATATTCTACCTCAGAGACAAAAAAGTCCCAAAAGCCAAGCTATTTCTTTCAGCTCTTTTACAGTACAAAGCAGCCATCCAACCATCCCTAGGGTCATGCAATATTGTTACCTTTTGCATCAGTACTTCAGAAGACAGAGCTTGTCTGTTATAATTTTTCATACTTAAATTGACAGAATGTACCTGGAGGAGCCACAGGCTGCAGCTTATTTCAAATGAGGGCACAGGGGCACGCACTGATTGGCTGCCAGCTCGGTTGTAAGCCTTGAAATAAAGCTGTGGTATCATAGCACCCATTAGACAGCTAATACAACGTTCAGGGCAGAAAGCTAAACTTTAAAATAAGATGAGGGCTGAAGAACAGACTTTAACAAGAAGTTGAAAACCAGAAAGTCAAAAAGGGGCCTATTAAAGCTTCATTGTAATTTTGTACATGTAATTTTGTGACTAATATTTTTATGGTCTATGTGAATGCATATGTGTTTTGGGTATTTAAAAGGCTGGATAATAACTGGGTAAACATTTTACAACTGGGAGCTATAAATTATTCATTTTCCTACTTTCTAGGATTTTTGTGAACCTGAATGCATTATAAATCATGAAATGTTTAAATACTATAGTGCTGGAGGTCACAGGATTGTCTCATTATAATTTCATATTGTGCAGAAATCATCATTGTATTTATTATTCACTCATAAACTAATGCTACACTCTGGACAGCCCTTGCTTTATTTCTATCTTTAAACAAAAA
Source organism: Buteo buteo (assembly GCF_964188355.1). Lineage (NCBI taxonomy): Eukaryota > Metazoa > Chordata > Aves > Accipitriformes > Accipitridae > Buteo > Buteo buteo. Next base: position 13,394,830 of record NC_134187.1, on the reverse strand, counting down.
AAATAATTAGCATTTTTGGCTAGTCTTAATCACTCCCCTCACAAAAACAGTTCCAGGAACATTAACTGGAACGAGTTAAACAGGTCCATTACCCTGATCCAGAACAAAATGCACCTTCCAGACCCTCAAAACTCAAGTGGTTGCTCTCTCTCTCTTTCTCTCTGAAACATGAACTTTACCCTCTTGGCTTCTTGGTATTACTTCAACAGTCAAGAGCGGGGTGAACTCCCCTAGACCATGCGTGCCATGTCTTCTGTCCTAGCTTGTCTTCTTGGAAGCTGGGAGGTAGATCTGAACATCCCCAGGTTCGGGCAGGTGAGGCTTCCTCCCCTGTTTCTAGGTGAATAATCCAACACAAGGCTAATAAGCAAAAGATGCATTTTCTTTTCTTCCTGTGGTAATGTTTTGGGCAGAAGTGGCCATTGTTGCCTTCTTGACCTTTTGGTGAGCCCCAGGTTTTTTGTTCTTACTAGGCACTCTCACAGCATGTGTACCAGACTGGATTCCCTGGGAGACTTGGGTGTCCTCATTTGTGTATCCCCAATGGCTTTAGGTAACTACTAGGTACCTAAATACTCATCAAATATTGGTGCCTCTGTTACATTAAAAGGTAGTACTAGCTTTTAATTGTGTAATTAGGTTTTTAAGTAAACATCTCAGTGTTTATGCACCATCTGGTCCATCAGCAAGTAGGTGGGGTTTGTTTGAAAGTTCAGCCTTTTTCTGGAAAAGCTGCACAGTAGGCAAGTGGTTGCTGTTGGGATCTCACCCCAGCCTTTTAAACAAATTTAAAAACTCTGCTGTGGTTGCTACCTGAGCCCAGTGCACAGAAATTCTATGAATACTTACTCAGCAATGGGGTATTGTTTTGTTTAAGGTATTAACTGAAATCCAGAGCTTCTCCAGAGTTCCTACAAGAAACATAATGGTATTTTTCGGCAGAAATGACAAACGACAGTCACCTTTTTCATTTCAAAAAGCAGGAATGTGACTGTGATATTTTTAACATGCTAGGGTAGTAGAGTGGGGGCAGATTTGTCAAAGCTACTTATTTTACAGGGTGACATTTAGCATGAACAGGTTAGCAAATGGCTTGAATTTGTCTAAAAAGAGAAAACTTGAACTGTGACAATAAACATCCCAGCAGACATAAAAGGAATGTTTAAAATTGGTTTCATTAAACTGCAATTATGACTTCTACTTTTGGTTCTCAGTAGCTTCAGGGAGACCTTTGTAGTGCCCACCCTTCCCCCCAAAATCAAAGAATTAAAAGGACTAGTACTCTAAACTGGGAAAAGGTAAAATCTTATAGTTATGCAGCCCTGAATTTGCATCAGGTCCTGTAATTTTTAATTTGTCCTTATAAATCAGTCCACGACAAGAATCTCAGAGTGCAGGAATCTGCGGAAAATTCATACAAGTAACTGTGCCTGTGTCTACAAAAGTGGTTTAAGACATATGTGTAATCCATAGCCCTTTCCTGGACTGCTTTGGACCCAAACACATCCCCTGGTATAATAGTTTCTACCTCCAGATTGCACTGCTTACCAAGAATAATCAAAGCAACTCTGTCCTCTGTTTCACAACTGTGTCCACTTCCTCTCCCCCAAAGCTGGCAAAGCTGCTCCCACACCTCACATCAATTCCGCGAGAAGTGGGGGAACCTCCGATGACCAGCTTCATGTTCAGTTTCTTGAATGCTTTCTACTGTGATACGCATGCAGAGAAGTCTATATACAGAGGAAGTTAACATTTAAATGTCAAACATGTCTGGGATATACAACTGAAAACAAACAATTAAGTTGCCAGAAAACTATGTGTGTCGACTGCTTAAATGCAACACAAACAGTCCACATAGCTGTCTTCGCATAGCGGGCTGGTAAGCCTGCTGGATCATAGGCAGTGCTCGGTACCTTTATAAACCCTCTGTGCTTAAGCAAGTTTTACCTCAAATGAACTCAGCTACAGCACAAAGAAAAGTCATCATAAACTGACACTGTACTGCCTGCCGAAGAATGATTCAAAGAACAGCTCAATCTGTTCTTAGCTGGAACAAATTGTTCAAAAGAACCAGACTGGTTAAAAATTATATGCACCATTAATGCAGAGTGCACAATTCCCCAATAAAGTGGTTGTTTCTGTCGTTCGCTATACCTATTTTACTTATGCATTAATGATAAACTCCATATTAGGCACCTAATCAGCAAAGTTACGCCTCTCAAAGAATATATTAAAGATATGTTTTCTCAGTTGTTTTCTAATGCCAGCTTATCTCAGATGCCAAGGCTGCAGGTAACTAAAGAAAGGGAGACGATGCACTATTCTGCCTACAGGACCCCCTAAACATATGCACATGGGTTTGTATGTGTCAGAAGGTGTTTCTCTGTGTTTCGGATTATTCCAGCTCCATTTGCAGTTTGCTATTAGAGAAGAGGGAGTTTAAAATGGAAACATCTTCTGACTGAACAGTGGTGGCAATGGAAGTCAAGAGGTTTCTTTGGATAATTACACTACTTATCAAGCTATAGAAGACCTTACTATATGTACTGTTCAAGACAGAACTGGAATCAGCAAAGCAGAGATTAAACCTGAATGGCTGAATTGATGGAGGCTGATAAACAAATAAAAAGAAAGCTTTAGGAGCAAAATAAAGTCTTAGCAGGAAAGCAGCATACAATAAGATCCCATGGGAAGAAAGGAAGAACAGCTCAATTCAGCAACCAGGCATGACCAGAACTCAGTCAATAATTCTTTAAAAATAATTTGACCTTTTCCCCCTTTATTCTGTAAATCAACTAGTTTTCTGAATACATTGTCCATTCAGAAGTATGTGATGAACTGCTAGTGGATAGTAAATAATTTTTCTACATATTTCTGGAGTTATACTACATTTATAGATACTGTAAAGTCAATATAGTCTCTGAATATTCTATAATAATGAGTTTAATTGGGGAATATGCAGGTAGAAATTGACTTGCAAAAACTTTCTTTTGTCAAGCTGTTCTGGCAGACCTATACAAATGGGTGAGAATCTTTGAAAAAAGTCCAGTACTCTCAAGTTACTCCAGCATTATTTTCTCTAATTTTAAGCGACATCATGGCTTTTCACCTATGTTCATAAAAATATCAAATGATTAACATATGGATAGAACAGAGCCCAGACAACAGTCTTTAGGAATATTTTCATCAGGATAAAACCACCCAATTGTCAGTTATTTTAACAAGATTCCATTTTGTTTGATATGTGTTAACATAGACTATAGCTTTTTTTTTTTTTTTTTTAAACTGTAGCTTTTACATAGTGTAAGCAAACCTTACATATTGCGTTGCTTGGAAACTGATAAAAAAACCCCAAGTCAAACAGAATTGGAAAGAACTGTCCAGTTATACACAAAAAATACTGTTAAAATCATGTGAATTGAATACAAATCTAGTTCAGCTTTATTTACAAATTATAGTGTGTCATTTTAACTTAGCTATGCAGCTGGTTTAATAGAATTAGTGACAATTAAGATAAAATTTTAATAACTTTGTTTACCTAGGACACTGAAATATAGGCTACAGTTTATTGTGGTTTTAAAACGCACTTTAGTGAACCTTTTGGTCTCTAGGTAAATTTGTCTGTTTGTTTGCTTTTTTTTTAATTGGATTGAGAAAAGAACAAGAAAGTCAACAGCATACAAGTGTCCCTGGAAGGTCTGTTGGAAGATCTAGAGGAAAATTCAATTAAGAGTAACACCTTGTCTGTGATCTCACCTTTCTTTTGGACATGTGAACTCAAATAACTGTAAGAAACAGAATATCCAACATAATTTCATTTCTTAATTCAAATGAGAATTGAACCAACAATTAGATAGACAATTGAATTTCCATTAGAAATTGTCTTTTCACAGAAATTAAAAAAAAAAACACAAAAATGCTTAGTAAAGGAAGGTGCTGATTTTGCCTTTTTCACAAAAGAAGTCTTTTAAGGACAAAGTGTACTGATGTTGAAATATTATGTTCCCACTTTCTGAAATTAATATTTTGACTTTCATTTGGCACAATGTTTTGTTGAGAGATTTAGTGGATTTTATATAAGATACAGAAATATTGCAAATAAATATAAAACCACACCTAAATACTGAACTGAGTACTGAATACTGAATACTGAATACTGAAAATCAAAACTGACCACTGAAAATCAATGCTGAATACTGAAATAAAAAATATTTTAAAGATTTTCTTTGTGTAAAATCTTGAAATTTATTCTCAGTCAGAATCAAACCAAATTCCTGAATTACCACATTTGCTATAAAAAAAATTAACCTCCTCAAATCTTGCTGAAAACTCAGCAGCTACTTAAGTTCCTAAAACTGTGATAACAGAGGTGTGTTAATTTACATAAACTGGTTTTGGCAGCAATCATCACACAATCAACTGAAGATATTTACAGAAAGCTTCTGCTCTAATACTAAATTCTATATTTTATATAGGTTAATTCTGCCTTAAAACAAATAGAAAGAGAGAAAAAGCAGGGGTCACAACTGTGAAATCCAAGTCAAGGAAAGCATTTTTGTCAGATCTAAGTAGAAATATACTCATCAGGTAACTAGGCAACAACAGTCTTATGCCATCTTGTTCTACAGCTTTGGTCAAGGTCACCACTGTAGATGGAAACACTTTCTAAAAGGATTCATATTTAACTCTGATGTGTGCAAATATTTGCATGCCCTGGTAGTGATGTGTACATATACGCATGTGTGTATGAGTGTGCGTACTCTGTTAAAAATGTGTTTGATCTACTATCTCTACATCAACTGTGGGTTGTGATGAATCCCATGCTGTGACATCATGACTGTTCTGCCTCTATTTGGGATGTCAGATAACCATTATACCCAAGCCAAACTCAAAGATTGAATGAAGCAATTTCATGGCGTAATTACTGTTTTAATGCTACGGTCTTCTCAGGACAACTAGAAGCCTATTCATATCTAAAGATGTAAGTAATAAAGCTATTTGAACATCACTACTGCCAGCAGTGTGGGAGCAATGGAGTTATTGAATGCTGAACGCAAGAACGTAATGGCTCTGGGCAAGAAGAAAGCTTGTGACCTCTCTGCCTTCACAGTGCCATGTGCGTAGGAAAACCTACTCAAAGGGCTTCTGATGCAAAAATGTAATTCTGGTGTATCTCTGTGAACGTCAGTGTTATTTTGCTAACTTTTAATGAGTGTGAACACCAGTGTGACTGTTTTTGCAATTTCAGTGGAACCTCACTGTAGAGGACTCATTTGAGGGAGAAAAATAACAGAGGTTTTTTTATCTTCTGTGCCTAAGGATGAGAAAACAGGTTGTGATCCTACTAGCGTGACCATAAACATTCTCTCCAGCTTCAATAGTAGTGGCATTTGGCCTGTTGGTATGAAAAGCCTCATTGTAATCACATTGTAACTCATAGATGTTCAGATTTCCTGCTTGGTCCTCATCTTACATGACACTGTGATCTCTTTTCCTCTTCAGGCTCCTTGCTGCCCAAAGCTGTCAGGTTCCCAAGAAGAGGTGATGGCACCTGGTGACGGCATCACACTTACAAATCATGTGCCTCTGCACATGACTCCAACTGCTGTCTTCAGACGAGATTTTACACTAGTTCTTATTTCTAGAAATATTGGGCAGGATTTTATTTTCATCTTGAAAAGCAATTTTTATAAAGGGCATCAACCTCTTGGAATTAACTTCAGTATAAAATTGCAGTTTCCTCATGTGGGAAAATTTAGAATTTTTTTCCTACCAGTTATATATTTAGGGCAACATTTTCTTAGCAGATCTGTGGAAATGACTCAGAGGTCAATGGGAGCTATGTGCAACCAAGGATAGAATTACTTTCTTAATGCAAATTGATAATGGGTTATTTTGTTTTTCTTCCTTTAACTTTGAACATTATCATCAGATTAAGAAAGAGATCTCCTTTACCTTTTAAGTTCTCAGGACATTTCCTTAATGAGTTCTTAGCTTTATTGGCATAACACCATTGCATAGAACAATAATTCAGAAAGAAATCTTCAATTAAGATGTCTGCCTTAATATGTTTTTACTTGAGCCGGTGTTACATTTCCCTTCTACTGTTCACTTCTACTGTATGTTTGTCTAGACCTACCCAGAACAAGCTTGATTGTTTGTACAGTAACAAAAGTACATTTTTTCCAATAAAGAAAAAAAGAGAGGTGGAGGATACGAGAAACCAGCTGGTAAAACTAACCGTGTATGCAGGTCACTCAAAGGAGATTTCTTCAATGTAGACCAAAGCACTCAGTTTAATTCTGCAGATGCATTCCTTGCACAGTACTTAATTAGAAAAAAAGAAATGTAGCATGCTGCAAGACATCAACAGATAAAACAAATGAAAACTTACACAACATTTGCCCTGTACAGGGACATGTTCCAACACAGACTTGCTCTGCTTTGGCATTTAAAGCTACAGCTAACACTAGAAAGCAGCAAAGAAAGTCTGGAATGATTTAGGAAAGCCAAGTCCAAACCCAAGGAATAAAGATCTCCATGTGAAGACTGAAAAGAAAGAGAAGACATGCTGTCACCAGGGCTGAACTTTCATCCTACAAGCCTTGAATACTGAATTCTAACCTACAGTCTAGAACAACTAACTGGGCGCAGACCCCCAGCCTGGTTTTACTTCCAGGATCATTTTCTATTTTTATGTAACATAAAATGCATAAGCAGTACACAGTACAGTATCCAGTGCTATATTTTGCTTCTTGGATGACAGTAAGACCATTACACAGACAGAGCCTATTCTCTTGCCTTTACCAATTTTGTTTTTGCAGAAAAGTTGCCCAACCTCAAAAATAAGGAGGATGATGTTCCAACAGGACTGGATTATAAATTTCATAACTGGAGATTTTTTTTTATAAAGTGAAGATAATTTTGAATCCATTCAGACTGAGGAAGAAGCAGAATCTGGGTCTTCCATTCTGAGGTCAGTATGCTAATGTTCAGTATTTTGTAACTATCAGCTGTTCCCTGAGGAAAAAAGTCAGACTCTTGCCTATATAAATGCCCAGCTGAGGTGCATAATGAGTAGTGTCACTCTCCAAATCTCAACTTGATAGGGCTCTCAGCTCGGGGATGCTTTTACAGACCCAGGCTTACAAAGGACGCAACATTTTAGATAAGTTAATTCGATAATATTTCTGGCTGATTGTGGTATGTCCCTTTTTCAGGCTTTTAACTTGCTCCTCTCAGACCTGTTTAGTCCTCAACTAAGTCAAGAAACTGAGAGATAATTAGTGGTGCAATTCAAAGCACAGCACTGCTGAGATACAGTGCTGCTGGAGGGGAACACAGGTGTGCTTATGACAGAAAGACATCATGCTATACCAAATACTTCTAGTCCTCCTTGTTCTGTAATACTTTGTGTCTCAATCCATCACTCTCAGTGATGATGCAAACTGAAATAATTTCATGTGTTACTAAGAGCAATATTGTTACTGGACTGCTTTGTGGTGACAGAGGGGCATAGAGCCATAGCCTAGCAGGCAGGGCTAAATGCTGTATTAGCAGCAAGTAGATTTACTCAAACCTATAACAATCTAGACCTTTGTCTATCTGCTTGAAAATTCATTGCTATAAAATAGCACACATTTATGAACATCACTCGTTGGGGCCCTAAATAGAATAAGAGATTATTTCTCAGTATTCTTTAACATTTGTTCTTTAGAATTTATGAGATAAATTTCTCTATATTTAGTATCCTAAGAAGTTTAAATTTAACTATTTAGTATTCTTTAGATTTCCTTGATTTTTTTTAATTCTTAGTAGCATTTATGTAATTTTTCTGTTAATAAGAGGAATTTGCTGATTAGCTTCATGTGATGCTGACTAGCTTCATTTTCAGTTTTACAAAGCTTTATTTTAACATTTACTGACCGAGCACATTTTGGAGGAACTCTGCTGCTTTAGCCTATTATTTCCCTCATGGGTCCCAGATGATATAAAAGGTCTGTACTCTGATTGCCGTTTAGTCCATTGAGGAATCTGCCCTGGTGTGGTATACCCCTACCTGCAGGGTATAAAACCTGTGCTCAGTTTCTGAGCTGCGGTGGCATGGGTCTTGGTTTGAGATCCTTTGCATTTCCAGAGGTGGCATGTCTCTCCCAGCTTGCTTTCTGTGCTCTGCCACCTGGTGAAGCCCTGCTCCGATCTTCAGCAGCTCTGCTCGGGCGAGCGTCGGGAAGCGGGTTGCTGGTGCTGATGGGTATCACCCTGTCATCTGTCTCCCAGCCTATGTGTTTGGTGGTGGCTGGGACAGAGGGAAGGAATTATATCTTCCATCTGTGTAAATGTGAGGTTTTTGAGTGAGATTTCTGTGTCTTCTGTTCTCATCTTGAATTTAGATGGCTTATACAAATTCATTATACTTTTTGTGGCATCAATAGTAAGTAACAGAAATGAAAGCACTTTTCAAGAAACAGTGTTTTTTCCCTCATCACCAAACACATGTCAGAAGGAGGGATGAAGGGTGGCATCTCCACAGAGTAACTCATTGCATAGGAAAAGATTTCAAGACATATCAGATAAACCTCACTCCCTTCTACTAATTATAAAAGAAGCCTAGAGTGATCTGTCCAAACCTAAAGACTACTTTTAATTACTTCACTTAGCACAGATTAATCTCATCATTTTATAAAGCAAATAGATCACAGATGATTAACTACTTCACTGAGCTGAAAAGCATCCTTGCAGCAACTTACATTGCCAGTTACTTTTTAATTGTGATCTACCTACCTATTGCGATCTACAAGGACTAGTTTTCAGGTGGAATTTGCAAAGTGCTACCATGACAGTTCATTTGATACAACTGATAGCTTTTCTGCTTGACTGTTGAAGGTCTGAGCTAATGGGATTTCAGAAGGCTAAACCAGAGACTCACTCACTCCTAGGCATGTTAGTGAAACAGACTGCTACCATGCTTGGGAAAAGGCAGTGCTATCACCATTTTTGTGCATGCACTAAACCACAAACATCATTGTTCTTAAAATGCAAAGGCCTTCAACAACTTGTGGATTCTGACACAGCCATGAGAACATTAAAGCCAGGCTGTCAGGCTTTGGCACTCCAGATGGGCTAGAGCGAAGACACCGATAACGGGAAGGGGCGCACACATATCAGGTAACTTACTCTATGGCACAGGGCTCCTTTGTCAGCACAGCTGCTCCGTTTGCATTCACACTGAAGGGACATGCACAGGCAATTCAGTTCTGGAAGGAAATTAATGTTTCTTAGAGATATGGAAGTGTCAGACCTTTCCCTAATAGTCACATCCAAAATAGTTTACCCTCACATCAAACAAAATGTTGTTCTGTTACTTAGTAAATAAAGCGATATTAGTGAGCCTGGCTGCGAAATGAAAAACAGCAGTATCAGAATAGGACTTTCAAATGTTAAATAAAATTAACAGACTTTTCAGGACATGGCTTTTCACTGCAAGGATTTTTAAGATTATGTTTCAGTGAGATAATAAAGTGGCTTGAAGAAAAATAACCTAGTGGCTTTGAAATAGCTTAATCTTTGCATTTGTGTTTTCCTAGCGGGTAAGTTAGGACTGGAAAGTCAGCTCCCTAGTTTCACATGTCAGTTTTTAGAACTTGTTGTTACAGATCTAGCAATAATTGCTCATAATTTTTGGTTGTAAAAATATGTGCTTCTAATGTTTCTAAGCTGTGAGCATCAGCTCACATTTACTGGGAGTAATGGTGATTTTGTCATGTCAGGACACTGAGATTAATGACAGCTGATATTCAATCTTCCCCATTTATGTCTGTGAAATAACTTGAAGCTGGAACACGTATTACAGCTTTTAACTCACAGGAATGAGCAAAAAGGCCTGCTAGGATTATGGTCTGCAACTGGTGCTTTTTTCTGCCTTCTCCTAGGACTTACCTCTGCTTTGAATAATAACTTCACACGGTTGGATCCTTTATATAGCAAATATTTTGTAAGACATGTGTAATGTCTTTATATATGTTCCACATATGTATCTCATTAGAATTTATAAGACCTACTGGTCTTAACAAGATTTCATAAAAGACCTGAAACAAGCGCCTCTGAACATGGAGCAAGCACAGTGCTTGCTTTTTCAAGTGTTCCTGGTTCATTTTATTTGCATGGGGGGAAAAAATAGTGTTGAGCAAATCACATCTTTGAGATCTAACTTTCCATGGAAAGCAATGGCATGGCATCTGATTTATTACTTTTCAGCAAAGGCACTAAACATACCAATATTAACCCCAAATGTTCCAAAATCAGACATTGGGCCTCACATCCTGGGCAACCTAAAAATGATACAACTTATTTAAAAAAGAAGCAATAACATTCAGAGTTTGTGCTCTTTGTCTTCTATCTGAGCTTCCAAGGTTCCCATTGGTCATGTTTCAACAACCATACTGACCAGGACAGGAGATAATCTCTTAGGTATATGATATGTGTGCTCAGAGTCATGTGGTGGGGGATCAGTTGTGCCTTTCCCTTCATTCACACCCCCCCCACATACACCCATACATTGCTATTGAAGCTAGCTCTGGCTAAAAATATACTTTATTTTAACAAATGAATGCTCTGATTGTCCTAAAATAACATGAATTCCCATCAGGATCAGGGCACCATTGTGCTAAGTGCTGTACAAACACAAGGAGATAATGGACCTGATTCATCCCTGAATTACTCTGGTTTCCATGGATTTACAGCTGTGCAAGTCAAAGGCAAATGTGATAATGAGCATGCTGCAAGAATGCACAGCTTAGGGCAAGTTTCCTTCTGGCCTAAATCCTTTGAAATCTGTGGAATTAAGGCAACAGATGACTTGATGTATACTTAAAGGCTACGTCTACCCTACTGAACTAAATAGGACCAGACCATGGGCCCTGGTTCGGCATTGCCAGTGGCCACCCAGCGCTCTCTCAAAGCACTTCCAGAGAAAGTTGAGGCTGGGAACCTGCCCAGTAGACAGTCTGGGTGAAACCAGACTGCTTTGGAGGCTAAGATAGTTTAACAGGATGAATATGGGTAGACCATGCCAACTGGCCTCAAGGGCAGCATATCAGGTCCTGGTACTGATTACTTCACTGGTAGACCTACAGTCTCAAGTCTTGTTTCTACTTGTAAGAACTTCTGTTCACATTTAACATCAGTCTATCATAAAGGTTTTCCCAAAGGAGGGTATTTAAAAAAAAAATCCAAACCCAACTTATGCCTATTTCTCTTACATTTCTCCTTAAATCATAGCCTGTCTCCCTTGTTCCATTCGAAGATGTGTGTTGCACAGGACCAGAGCAGCTGCAGCCTGGCAAAGGCGAGGAGCCGGGTGGCTGCAGACCTGCTGCCGGACATGACTCAGGGCATGCAGGCAGCACCAGGCAGCGTCAGGGCAGCAGACACGGTGCTGCTGTGCTGCTGCAGCTCCCCTCAGTAAAAAAAGCAGGTTTGGTTTGCCATGATTTTGGGATCTGTTGCTGTTGTTTACCCTGCTGCCTTTTCAGCACCTGCCTACAGCCTGGTAATCACCAGCAGGTTCTTACCCTGCCTCACTCTCATGGTTTTTTGCCTTTCTTACACACCATATTCCATCCCAGTGCGGTCAGGTCATCATGTAGTGTAGGCTTACAGGGCACTTAAGTAGCGAAGCCCTGGCGCTGTATCCAGTGATATTGAGTAACTCCCATTTCAACATCTATTTGTGCAGTTACTCTTCTCACTTTTCCATCTCTCCTTCTCTCTTAAACCATGTCCCTATGATGTTTGGCCAAATATCTCCTGTGGAATGAGTTCATCAAGCTCAACCAGCTGCAGGTTTCTTTAATAGCTTCACACAGGCGGTCTTGTACTTTTCTCCATCCCACAAATGGTGAATGGGAAGACACTCTCCATGCACCAGAAAAAGTGCCCAACTGGTCCATGGCACTGTTCATTTTAAAGCATGCAAAGCAGAGAAAAGGAAAGTCCTAAGTGATTTTATTTTGACAATTCAATCATTAATATTGTATTTCAGAGTTAGGATGTCTGTAAGCACTCAGAACGCATTTTTAGAAAGGATTACTAGTAAAAGCACAAGCTTTTTGACATTTAATAATATTTAGATGCTTTGAAGCAATTTTATACTTGAAAAAATAACCTAAGTTCATTCCTATTTGTCTCAGGGACTAAACCATAAATAAAAGGACCAAGGGACTAATTTCTGATAGAGGCAAATTGATATAACACAGCACACATCTGAATGGCTAAATGCCCCCAAAAGAGGCTGGTTGAATCCAAACTGCCTGATGTGAATGTCTTGTGCCCCTGTGCCATGTCTGGGCACTCTCTGGGAAAGCACAAGGACAAAAATTGCTTCAGGGAATGCGCCAACTATTTAACAGTATGGATAATAACATGCCAGTGCTGTCCTGTTTAATTTACTAGTATAGATACAGCCAGTGAAAGCAGAAATGAGCCAACACAGGCCTTTGTGAACACCCCTGATAGATTGGGGAGAGGCTTCCAAGTGTGAAAGGGCTGGTCAAACACTGCTCACGCTGCTCTTCTTCAGGCTGGGAAGTAGATCCTTGTAGGCATCTGAGACTTTTTCTGTAGTTTTGCTGCAGGAATTTTGTGCAGTTTCAGAAATTTGTCGTCCAGTTTTGCTGTTATCCCTGATGCAGGGAGCAAAGCAGCATGGATCCAGGCAGCAGGTTCATGCAGCATATGAGTAAAACTCTTCCCACCTAAAAGGGTACTTGGAAAATGTAGACTAACAAATAAAGAAAGGAGATGCAAATCTGCGCCATTATTTCTTTCAAAGCTC